>NC_136010.1:1830172-1837672 GCF_048128805.1 Centroberyx gerrardi
CACCAGTTAGAATGCACAACAAATTAATCCAACTTTATTACAACGTATTTTCCAGCTGAGAAGTTCCCATTCTCTTCTTCTGAATGATATTTTGAGATTTTGAAGATAAAACAACAGGAAATTAAACGATATAAGAAAGAAAAAGAGGAGAAGAAGACGGGAGCCGCTGAGGCATGAACAGAACGAATGATAAAATTAAATTGAAGAAAATACATTAGAGGAAAAAACAAGAATAATTTAAAAAAGTGGAAGAAAATAATCATAAAACAAGCAGAGGTACACACACACACACACACACACACACACACACAGGGACAAGAATGAGACATAACAGCATGAAGTCAACTAAACTATCTGCTGGTTAATAAACGACCGATACTGAAAAGGAGAAAGAAGTGCAGGAATTATACTTATTACTTATAATTATACTTACTAATTATAACACAAAACTGTATGCAGATTAGATGTCAATTTTAAGAAATTTCCCTGATTGATCATCCTCAGAAATAAAGATCAATGATCAATAATCAGTTAATCTTTTTTTTTAAAAAAACAGCAAAATGTAGCGATAGAAAATACAAAACTGTACTCAATCAAAACTTTAAACATTTGAAACATGGGATAATTTATACAGCAAAACAAAAACAGAAACATGAAGGCCAATAAGCAGTAGTTAACTGATTACTAATTAATAAGCTTGATCGATCAAATTCTTAACGACAATAAATCAATCACTGATTAATCATTTACAGCCCTGATGCAGATGAAGATCTAGTGACTGAAACTTTGTACTGCAGAAGAGGAGACTCGAGTCACATGACTTGGACTCGAGTCACATGACTTGGACTCGAGTCACATGACTTGGACTCGAGTCTCAGTTTTAATAGCTTGAGTCTTGACTTGCTGCATGAAGAGAAGACTTGAGACTTGACTTGACTTGGGTTCTGGTGACTTGGGACTTGACTCTGACTTGTACTTTGATGACTTGAAAAGGTTTCTAAAGTCTTGACTTGAGATCTTGTGTTTGTGTAAATGACTTAGATTGAAAGTGATGAGATTTGTTCCAGCAGACGACTGAATTTAAATTCTGTTTTCTGAATTTGTATGGAATGATTGAATTTATTGAAGTTGAAACTGATTATAGAAATCAAACTCATGATGCTCTTACCAAGTTTTTATCCTATTAAAACCATATTGCATTGAAAAGTCCTAGATATTTAGTTTTCTTTAAGATATTAAATTGATACTGGACTCTTGATTTGTTCTGACTTGACTTGCTGTTCTACATTTAGACTTGAGACTTGACATTAATGACTTTACTAAAATAGAGTATAGTAAGAACAGATAGAAGGTGAATTGTTTATCAGTCAGAGGTCGGAGGAACAAACAGAAGTTTCTAGAAGTTTCTCGTCTGTTCTGCTGTGTTCACTGACCCGCGGTGCGTTCAGGGACGCTTGGACTGCTGTGGCTTTATCAGCAGTTCCTGTCTTCTCTACCAGAGCGCTTCTATCTTTACCGAGACGCCGCGCCGCTTTCTGAAATAAACACCGCTGTCTGTGTTAAACACCAACTGACAGATGTTTTCTCTAAATATCTGACAACTGACAGTTTGTCTGTGCGGAACGGGTTCCTGCCGGGTTTAACATGCTGGTCTGTTGCAGCGGCAGGTCGTAAAAACATACAGCGATATGAATAAGAATAGAGCTAATGGGAGGGTGTATTATATGAAAAGTATGAAAATATATGAATTACAGCAAGTATGAGGGTGTGCAAAATAGCAGCAGTAGAAAATGAAATGAATAAAAAATATGGATGATGTGAACGTTTTCCAAAAATATGAAGTATGTGCTGTAAAAAGAGAGAAAAAAGAAGTGAAACAGAAAACATAACATAAAGCATCATTTGAGGTGGGAAGAAACCAGTTTCCTGCAGCCGGACACTAACAGTCAGACACTCAAACACTCAAAGTTAGAAAGTCTGAAAAATGTCGCTACCAAAGTTTCCGAGTAAGTATATTCCGACTAATATACTTATGTGCTTAAAATCTACTTTCTCACAGAGCTGAGGCAGTTTCTCTCCTCCTCACAGAAACAGCAAGAAGCAGCAAAACCCACATCAGGGCGGCCATGTTTGATGTTTGTGTCTCGTTTGTCTTCCAGGTTTGATTTTCTGACAGAACAGCAGGTGAGATGGGCGTCAGCGGTCTGAGGGGCGGACCATGTGACCGGGACCTCCTGGGTGTGAATCCGGCCCGGGACCTTTACCGCATGTCATCCCCCTCTCTCTCTCTCTCTCTCTCTCTCTCTCCCCATCCCTGTCTCTCTTCACTATAGACTATCAAATAAAGGCAAAAAATAGCATGTGAAAGAAGAAACATCAGAACTGGAGAGAAGAACTTGTAAGCTTACTGTGGCTGCTTTCACTCTCTGTCACACTCGCACTGCATTATGGGTACATTCTTTTTTTTAAAATGATTTATTTAACCTTTATTTATCCAGGTTAGCCTCACTGAGAATAAGAATCTCTTTTTCAAGAGGGACCAGGCCAAGAAAAGCAGCACAGACGCTACAACAAACATCTCATCACATTACAGCATTATACATGGTCAACAAACTAAAACCCTAACCCTAAACTATGGGGAAAAACAATTACAATTTTCACCATCCTCCCTACCTTTAACCATTGTTTTAAAATCAAAAATGAGAGCGGTCCTGTAGTCTCAGGTCCTGGAGCTCGTCCCATGCCACGGGGCGGAGAACTGAAACGCCTTTTTACCAAACTCTGTACGAACCTTTTTTACATTCAGTAAAAACAAGTTTTGTGAGCGTAAACGGTCATTTTTGCTCGTCTGCTAGACGATGTACGTACATAAATAAAATGGGAGTTTTCTCAGTATAGCCTTATAAATGAAAATGTACCAGAGACTCAGCCTGCGTAAAGCCGACCCACTTTACAGTCTTCTGTCAGCAGGACTTCCTGTTTCTGTCTCTACTGGATCATCATGTCTGCAGCAAGCCGCTGCTCACTCACACTTTCTGTTAACTGGTTTACTGATGAAGCTGAGTCAGACAGTCAGACCTGAACCAGTCTGACCAGTGGAAACATAACCCCTGTTGAATTGTGGGTAATATCACACACACGCATCTAGCATGTGTGAAAAGACTGTTAGAAGTGTCAAAAGTCACATCCTCATTTTGTCTGGTAACACTGTACTTTTCTGTATGTCTTTACCCTTCACCTCCGTTAGGTTGAACTTCTGATGACACACACACACACGCACACACACACACACACACACACACACACACACACACACACACACACACACCTAGATTGTGAAAAGCAGCCGCTCTAACTGTAACTGACCTGCTTCCCCTCCCAGCTGCTGCCTGGCAGACAGATGGGTTGCTGGTTGCTGGTTGCTGGTTGCTGGTTGCTGGTTGCTGGTTGCTGGTTGCTGGTTGCTGGTTGAAACCCCAGCGCTGATACAGACACAGTGCCTCTGAGCAAGGCAGCCTGACCTCCATGTGTCTTACTCTGCTCCAGGCAGAAAGACTACATCATGTAGATACGACTAACAACTGTACTGTCATTGAAGGAAAACTCCCTAAAACACTATCAGCTGTCAGATGTTCTTTTCATCTCTGTCTCCATCCAGTAGTTTGTTGTGTTTTTCTTCTTGGTGGAGAACCGGCCAATCGTAGACGAGGTGACGTCACCTCCAGATGTTTCCAGCAGCTACAGTGGAGTTTGATATGAGAAAATGTTTCAGGATGTAAAACCTCAGCGGTAAACGTCAGGTTTTGGTGTCAGTCCCTCAGAATCAAAGAGCGAGGGCTTCTTTCTAGAGCCGCCATTTTGCACCGAGAGACGTTCAACAATCATACAGGGAGAAATCCATCGTAGAAGAGGAGAGAGACCAGTTTCTCCACCCACAGGAGCAGGAGAGAGACCAGAATGCACTGCAGGAGCAGGAGAGAGACCAGCATGCACTGCAGCAGAGAGACAGGATGAGGTTTGAGGAAGGAGGACGAATCGCTTTTTATCAACTGGAAAAACTCTCACTCTCTTGCTCTTACTATGCTATCTCTCTCTCTCTCCACCTGTACATACAACACACAGCAACAAGTTCACGCTCCTTCTCTGAGGTTGCCAAAAAAGGCATTCTGGGAAACGTAGTAAACTGCAGTAGAAGTAGACGAGGCAGGTTGAGGGAAAGCTGGTTCACCCAAACAGTAAATGACGACACTTCATCACTAAATAAGTTCTCCTGCCGTCACCTCTGGGTGGAGCAAGGCATTAACTCTGCAGGGTTGGAGGTTTCATTCCCACCAGCTCACTGACACTGACACTGACACTGACACTGACCTGCTGTCTCACATGAGATCAAGTGTCAGCTGTGATGGAAAGTTCAAGTCTCTGTCGTCACCGCTGGGTGAGAGAAAGTGTTTCTGTTCACAGCTTTTCAACTGACTGGTACAGGAGGCACCGACATTACCCAGAATGCCTTTTTTGTTCTGCGCTGCCTATGCAACTTGATCTTTACTCTCTTTTTATGCATTTTAATTCTTTATTTATCTCTTTTTATTTGTTGTTCTTTGTTTATCTTATCCTGTATGTGTTATCTAATGTCTTATGAACCTTGTGTAAAGCACTTTGAATTGTCTTTGTGCTCAAAATGCTGCAGAAGTGAACTTACATAACAGATTCCACATCTGTGACACAAAACTGCTTTGCTAGCTCAATCCAGTTGTAACTAAAATATGCGCAGACGAAAAACAAAATGTGTCACGCATAAATTAGCCTCCGCTGCTGCAAAGCTTACACACATTAGACTGACAGCGGGCGAGCGAGCATCAGTCAGTATGAGGTGAGAGAGCGGTTTGGTTTGACCTCAGAAACTGACCTGTATCCCAGCATGCATCATTTCAATCGGTGATCGATTAGTGATTGGGCTGTCACACTCTAAGGTGATGACACAGGGGCAAATTTTTAGGGCAAATTTGGAGCAAAATTTGCAAAAAGTTCTCTCACTGAAAACAATGTGTCAGTTTGACATCTAGCCTAGATCAATCAGAGAGCGAGGTTTCAACATCAACCAATCAGAGACAAGGAGATTGGTCAGCTGACCTGTCCTCAGCCCAAAATATTTTCAAAATGGTCCAACTGCCACTAAATAATAAAACACAACTAGGAAATAATAGCTGTCATTCTTTTTATAGAGCATTTAATAGAAAGCCAGAGCCTGTAACATGAGATGAACCTCCAGTGGAAACCTGATGAAATGATTCAACTGTTAAAGTTTCAGTAGAAAACAGCAGGTGAAGATGACAGAGATGCAGCAGTTCATTTCATCCATTTTCACTGCAACTGTCAGATTTGTCAGTTGCCCATTGCCCTCTGTGCTCATTGCCCAGTTGCTCATACTCATTGCCCATTGTCAGCAAATTGTGGCACAAATCTGCCCTAAAGCCTGTCTGTGTATCCTCAGCTTTACACACTGACAGCAGTACTGACTCCAGTCTGTCTGTTTCTCTACAGGAACACACAGCTGACAGTGCTCAGCAGTGTGGAGCAGTGTGTGTGTGTGTGTGTGTGTGTGTGTGTGTGTGTGGAGCTGAAAGTTTCTCAGGTGATGACAGACAGCAGGCTGCTCAGTCACACTCACCTGGAAAATAAAGTGTCAATAAATAAAACTGAAATCAGACTGAGGCAAAGCCGCTCTGAATCAACTGTTGTTCAGCTGGATGAGTCACAGGAGCAACCAGGAAGCTGCTGGGGATTAATACTGAACCAACCTGTGTGTGTGTGTGTGTGTGTGTGTGTGTGTGTGTGTGTGACTACAGAGAGAATGAGGAAGCAGGATTATTGACTAACTGAACTCAGAACAAACTGCTGTTGTTGCAGCAGGAGACTCAGTGAGCTTCAGCGCTTCAACACGTTTATCACCCAGATAAAAACAACATGTGATGGTTTCTACTTCCAGTTGGGAAAATAAAACACCTGATATTCATTACGCGATATTAAAAACACTCAGATTGCTGCAGGATCTGACAGGTGACGGCCGGTGACCCTTCCAGAGTCAGGAGGGGAACCTGCTGTTACAGAAACCAGGTTGCAGAAATAAAAGCGTAACGTAATAAAGGATATGAGTAAAAACATTTCGTCAGAGTCGGAGTTACGTTTTTCAATTCATGAAGATTTCACTTTGGAACAAAACTCTTCATGCGGCGCGTCAACATGCTCTGATGTCAGGACTCTGCTGTCCTGTCAGAGGTTCAGCAGGACGGACTCATGTTCCCCTCCGGGTGGAAAACGTTCTGCCGTCTTTGTTCTGATGAAACCTTTAACTCAAATCAGAACTGCATGGCAGCCTGAGAACAAGGCCGGGCCTCTCAGTTCCTTAAAGGAAAACTCCACCCAGAACAGGCTGGGTGGAGGAAGGGGCTGCAAACTGTTTCTCGACTGGAGAATCTCTCCCTCGCTTGTTATTGCTCTCGTTAAGCCATCAGCTGAATACAAGTCCAGCCGAGTTCTCTGGTGGTCGTTGAAAGGCATTCTGGGAAACGTAGTATACCACTAACTGCCTTAGAAGTAGACAAAGCAGGCTGAGGGTTAAATTACTAAAAAACTGGAATTCATTCACCTGTCAATCACCTGCCTTTCACCTGTCAATCACCTGCCTTTCACCTGTCAATCACCTGCCTTTCACCTGTCAATCACTTGCCTTTCACCTGTCAATCACCTGTCAATCACCTGCCTTTCACCTGTCAATCACTTGCCTTTCACCTGTCAATCACCTGCCTTTCACCTGTCAATCACCTGTCAATCACCTGCCTTTCACCTGTCAATCAACTGCCAATCACCTGTCTGTCACCTGTCAATCACCTGCCTTTCACCTGTCAATCAACTGCCAATCACCTGTTATAACTGAATGAACAAAAAGATTTGAATGAATGGAGATAAAAAGGCCATTGTAAGAGAAAGGAGAAGTTTCTTCACTTTCAAAATAAAAGCACAAAGGTCGCTCCATACCAAGAGGCTGTTCATCCATTAACTGCATTTAGAGGAGAGGAAATCTACAGACAGACAGACAGACAGACAGACAGACAGACAGACAGGCAGACAGACAGACAGACAGGCAGACAGGCAGACAGACAGGCAGACAGACAGACAGACAGACAGACAGACAGGCAGACAGGCAGACAGGCAGGCAGACAGACAGACAGACAGACAGACAGACAGACAGACAGACAGGCAGACAGACAGGCAGACAGACAGACAGGCAGACAGGCAGACAGACAGACAGACAGGCAGACAGGCAGACAGGCAGACAGACAGACAGACAGGCAGACAGGCAGACAGACAGGCAGACAGGCAGACAGGCAGACAGGCAGACAGACAGACAGACAGACAGACAGACAGACAGGCAGACAGGCAGACAGACAGTCAGACAGGCAGACAGACAGGCAGACAGGCAGACAGACAGACAGACAGGCA
>NC_136010.1:1840172-1855172 GCF_048128805.1 Centroberyx gerrardi
CAGTATGTCCACAACGTTTTAATAGGATTTCATAATACATTCATAATGTTTTCTGAAGTGTTGTAATATTGTAAATTCTCCTCCCTCCCTTCCCTCTCTCGGTAGCTGTAATCAGAGAGGTGAAAAAACAGTGAAGTCTCACTCTGCCGCCATTTCTGGATACCATAAACGCCAGCAGAGTCTGCTGTCAGGGTGCTGGTGTTGAAGGTTTAATATGATTCATATTTAATGATTTAGGATCAGAATAATGTTCTTCATGATGTTTTACAGATAAATGAAACGCAGGTGAACTGAAAAAATAAAAAATCGAACGACTGCAGTTTAAGTAATTTCCATTGTTGTAGGCTATATGTTGTGCATTTGCTTAATGTATGTTCCTTTGCTGCAGCGTGCTATTTATTTGCTGTGTGCATTTAGTTTATATAGCAGTGCACAGATTGTCTGTCCCGGCCACCGTACCTGTAGTCCTAAAACCTGATCTCTTCTAGGAAAGTACAATACATACAGTACAGTATAATCTGAGCGCTTTGAAATACAAAGATACCTCTTCCGTGATGCACGGACCTACAGTCAGCCACAGAAGAACTGCGGTTCATTTGTGATTCTCGGAAATAGAGTCAGAGTGAGAGGTCTGTCTCTCCTCCTACTCTCTGTCTGCCGCCTTCTCTCCTCCTCCTCTCCTCCCTCTGTACTACAGTAGCTGCTCAGTCTCCTCCGCTAGCTTAGCCTGCTAGCTAGCTCCCAGGTAAACATGGCCATGTCGCAGGCGCTGTCCGAGGAGGAGTTCCATCGGATGCAGGTAGGAAAAGATGGCAGCTGTTGTTTCAGGCCGGAGGTTCGTCCCCCAGCTAGCTGTCAGTGCTGCACATCACACCTGTCAACAAATACCCAGGTCCGGCATTACTGACAGGGACGCTAGCTTAACTGTTAGCCGTCAAGTGCTGCTGGGTAACGGCGGCTAGCGTTAGCTCGCCTGCTAATGTTGTTGCAGAGCAGGCTAATCAACTGAATTGTGTGTGGGAGTTGACGGTTAGTCACAGCTGGATTATAGTTTGGAAAATAAACACTGGAAGACGCATGTTCACTGACAGCTGCTGTGAGCTAGCTTGCTGTCAGTAGCAGTTAGCCGCAGCAGCCGAGCCGCCTCCCCGAAGGAGGAAACGAGCCGGAGAAGCTGCTTCTGTTAGCTTCTCTGCTGCTAACGCTTCTGTTTGTCTGCTAGTTAGCATGCTAGCATCCACTAGCGCTTGTCCTAATGTGTGTCACGGGGTCTGAGTCAGGACAACACACAGATGTGTTGTCTGGCTGTAACAGTCTGTGTTGCAGCATTACTCTCACTGGAAGAAAAGCTGACGTGAACACAACCAGCCACCAGCCTGCTTCTGACACACTGAGCACACTGAGCACACTGAACACACTGAACAGACTGAACACACTGAACACACTGAACAGACTGAACACACTGAACACACTGAGCAGGCTGAACACACTGAGCACACTGAACACACTGAACAGACTGAACACACTGAACAGGCTGAACACACTGAACAGACTGAACACACTGAGCAGGCTGAACACACTGAACAGACTGAACACACTGAGCAGGCTGAACACACTGAACACACTGAGCAGGCTGAACACACTGAACAGGCTGGAAGACAACAGGACAGATTAAAGTAGAATTGGGAAGGGCAGAGTCAGACTGCCACCTGTTAGCTAGCTGCACACAGCAGGCTGTTTACCTTCAGTCAGGTAGTGTGTCAGGTGTCAGACTGGCCCTCCACACCTGGACTACTGATATTGATACATAAAAATACTGAACACAAACAGAGCCATCCAGTGTTTTTCCAGCCAGCAGGAGGAAACAGACTGCTGGATCCACTGCTGACTGTACAGTGGAGTCTGAAGCAGCAGACAGTTTACTTCAGGTAGTAAACCTGATCAGAGCTCAGTGTGAAGGCTGCATCACACTGACTAATCATATTTCCATTATTTTTGATTGTGATATAAATTGCAGTACAGTATACAGACTAGGGCCGGGCGATAGCTCAATATTCTGGTTAATCATCTTTCAGTGAATCATATGGTGATGATATGGTGATTTTATGACAGTTCTGCTGTCTGAACTGATGAGAACAAGCTGATTTTATTTAAAAACTCAATGACAAAATGAAGTATGAAACATTTTAAGCACAACCACATCGCCCAGCCCTACTACAGACAGATTTTTCACTATTTTACATTTTTAAGCCAACCAGAAACTGAGATGCTGTTGTTGCTGAGATGTTTGAATACAATGAAAGTTTTTCTCACAATGTGTAATTTAGTTTTTAGGCCAGACAGGAGGCTGAGCAGCAGAACACCATGTTAGCCTCCGCTCTGAGAAGATACCTGCAGCCTCTTGCAGTTTATAAGGAAGTTCATATCGCTGAGTGTGGAGCCCATCGCTGTGTTAGCAGGTCTGTTAGAGAGCCAGGCGGTCTGCAGAACCAGGGTCCGGATCACAGTGGATATGGTTTCCTGGCGGTTCAGTGGGCGAACTCTGCGATAACACTTCACCCACAATGCATTTCTGCTGCAGCAAACTGTGTGCAGAGTTCTACATCACGGCTGAAACGTGCTGAGAGGAAACTGATCAGGCCTGGTGATGAATTATAGAATCACAACACACATCTTCAGTGCAACTCTTTGCAGTTATTGTGTTTACAGAGACAGACAGACAGTAACAGACAGAGAGACAGTAACAGACAGACAGTAACAGACAGACAGACAGACAGTAACAGACAGGCTGAGCCACCAGAGAGGAAGCCAGCTGAGGTGAAGTGTGAAGCAGCTTCAGGTATGTGATACGGAGGCGGAGCTGACACCTGACACACAGGTGAGGAGCGACCTCTGGACTAGATTTACAAATGATCCGATGGATGGGCTTCACTCTGCCTTCTGTCTGTCAGCTCTGTTGTCTCTACTGACTCAGTTCTGATGTTTTCTGATCAGCTGCATGGAGTCTCAGTGTTTCAGGTCTCATCCATCTGAACCAGATGGATGAGACCTGCAGAGTCAGATCCTGAGGCCCACATGAGACTTGTATCAGCATTGCCACGACAACACGTAACTCTGACATCATCCACCTGAGACTGTTGTCATTATTTAAACAGGCGACTGACGCCTCAGTTCAGTCAAACGGGAACTGAGATGGCAAAGTAGAATAGAATACTGTTTGATCGCTACTTTATTATTTCTTCTATTTTGCTGTAGTCTATTCTGCTTCTGTACTCTATTCTTCTTCTACTCTGTTCTTCTTTATTCTACTTAACTCCACTGTGCTGTACTCTACCTTACTTTACTGTACTCTTCTGTACTTTATTCTATTCTTCTTTACTTTACTGTACTCTATTCTACTTTAGTGTACTCTACTGTACTCTATTCTACTTTAGTGTACTCTATTCTACTTTAGTGTACTCTACTGTACTCTATTCTACTTTAGTGTACTTTAGTGTACTCTATTCTACTTTAGTGTACTCTACTGTACTCTATTCTACTTTAGTGTACTTTAGTGTACTCTATTCTACTTTAGTGTACTCTACTGTACTCTATTCTACTTTAGTGTGCTCTACTGTACTCTATTCTACTTTAGTGTACTCTACTTTACTGTACTCTATTCTACTTTAGTGTACTCTACTGTACTCTATTCTACTTTAGTGTACTCTACTGTACTCTATTCTACTTTAGTGTACTCTACTGTACTCTATTCTACTTTAGTGTACTCTACTGTACTCTATTCTACTTTAGTGTACTCTACTGTACTCTATTCTACTTTAGTGTACTCTTATTCTACTGTACTCTTCAGTTCTGTACTGAATTAAACAGTGCGTCAGTCTTCCAGTCAGACCGGACAGATCAGGCTGAAGTGTAACAGAAGTGACGTCTTCTGCTCATCTCTGTCACTTCATATTATTATGGGATGTGAGTCACATCCAGTAGATATGAACAGTCTTCAGAATCAGATATAAGTCAGAACTGAGCCTGAAGTCCTGCAGTGTGAACTGAGCCTGAAGTCCTGCAGTGTGAACTGAGCCTGAAGTCCTGCAGTGTGAACTGAGCCTGAAGTCCTGTAGTGTGAACTGAGCCTGAAGTCCTGCAGTGTGAACTGAAGTCCTGCAGTGTGAACTGAGCCTGAAGTCCTGCAGTGTGAACTGAAGTCCTGCAGTGTGAACTGAAGTCCTGCAGTGTGAACTGAGCCTGAAGTCTTGCAGTGTGAACTGAGCCTGAAGTCCTGCAGTGTGAACTGAAGTCCTGCAGTGTGAACTGAGCCTGAAGTCCTGCAGTGTGAACTGAGCCTGAAGTCCTGCAGTGTGAACTGAAGTCCTGCAGTGTGAACTGAGCCTGAAGTCCTGCAGTGTGAACTGAAGTCCTGCAGTGTGAACTGAGCCTGAAGTCCTGCAGTGTGAACTGAAGTCCTGCAGTGTGAACTGAGCCTGAAGTCCTGCAGTGTGAACTGAAGTCCTGCAGTGTGAACTGAGCCTGAAGTCCTGCAGTGTGAACTGAGCCTGAAGTCCTGCAGTGTGAACTGAGCCTGAAGTCCTGCAGTGTGAACTGAGCCTGAAGTCCTGCAGTGTGAACTGAGCCTGAAGTCCTGCAGTGTGAACTGAGCCACGACATCAGACTCTGATTTGTTTTTCCTCACGGGGTCCAGGTGATGCTGCTCACCTGACAGGACAACTGATTTATCAACAAATGCAGCATAAAAGGATTTAATATGAGTTATAATAATGATGTAAAGTAATAATGTGAAGTGTGTGTGTGTGTGTGTGTGTGTGTGTGTGTGTTTGCAGGCTCAGCTGTTGGAGCTGCGAACCCAAAACTACCAGCTGTCTGACGAGCTCAGGAAGAACTCTGCTGGTAAAACATCTTCATTAATAAGAGTTCAGTTTAGGGCTGAACAATTTTGAAAAAATATCTAATGGCGATTATTTTGACTGATATTGCAATTGCGATATGATTTGCGATATTAGAGGGAATGCTAATTTTTACATCATTAGTCTCATTTTCATTGAAAAACGTATTAAAATGATTATGGTGTGATTTTTTTTTTGCGGGATCTGTACCAAACAAAGATGTTTTCTTAAGTCTGTAGAATATGATGTGTAGGCCAGGACATCTCTGCAGCACCACAATATTTAATTTAAAATGGTATTTTGACACACGTTTCGCCTTTAACAAATATTGCGCCTCCTGCAATTTGAAAATTGCAGTAGCCATATTGCGATTTTGATAAAATTTTGATTAATTGTTCAGCCCTAGTTCAGTTATTCTCTCCAGGTTCAGTTCTGTTTCCATCACCGCTGGAAGCTCCTGTCTGCTGGAGCACACACGGCTCCAGATATCATATTATTATATTGTTTTAGACATCACATTGTTATAGATATTATAGTTTTTATTATATTGTTTTAGACATCACATTGTTATAGATATTATACTTTTTATTATATTGTTTTAGCCATCACATTGTTATAGATATTATAGTTTTTATTATATTGTTTTAGCCATCACATTGTTATAGATATTATAGTTTTTATTATATTGTTTTAGACATCACATTGTTATAGATATTATAGTTTTTATTATATTGTTTTAGACATCACATTGCTATAGATATTATAGTTTTTATTATATTGTTTTAGACATCACATTGCTATAGATATTATAGTTTTTATTATATTGTTTTAGCCATCACATTGTTATAGATATTATAGTTTTTATTATATTGTTTTAGACATCACATTGCTATAGATATTATAGTTTTTATTATATTGTTTTAGACATCACATTGCTATAAATATTATAGTTTTTATTATATTGTTTTAGACATCACATTGCTATAAATATTATAGTTTTTATTATATTGTTTTAGACATCACATTGCTATAAATATTATAGTTTTTATTATATTGTTTTAGACATCACATTGCTATAGATATTATATTGTTTCTGTGTGTTTCAGAACTGAATGCCGTCCGTCAGAAGAATGTGGTTTTGGAGAGAGATTTTGTCAAAGCACAGAAGGTATGAAATACAAATTTATATAATTTCTATCCATTTTATTTATCTGTTTGATGTAGAAATATATTTTAAATATGAAGGCTTCCTATGAAGGTATTTATGTTGCAAAACCCGAGAGCCTGTGGACCTTGAGAACTTGTAGAATACGATGTGAGAACTTCAGTTAGTTAGTTTTGCAACAGGTTTATCACAGGAAGTGAAAGTAAAGTTGCAGCAACATGAGAGGCTGAAATCACTGAGTTGTGGTTATACTGGAGAATTAACTCAAGTAAAAGATAAATATGAGTAAATGTATTACAAGTTTGCAGCTGTCATTGTATTTATCTGATATCAATTTACTAGAGATGAGACGATCTGTTTCTCTGCTGATACGATTCAATGCGTGATCTGAGGTTCAGGATCAATACAACCAGGATCCAATGTGATCAATAAAAGTTCAGTGACAACAAAGTCTGACTGTGCAGAATTCTGTTTATTTCTTATTTCTATGCCATTGGCTGCTAGAATGTAAACAACAATTTAAAAACGTCATTACAAAGTGACAATAATATAATTTGGATGGAGAGCTTGTGAAACTGTGATGGTCAAGAGTCTCATTAGTGATTACTACAGCAGAATAACATGGAGCTGATATCACCATTCATGTTCCTGACAGCAGAATAACATGGAGCTGATATCACCATTCATGTTCCTGACAGCAGAATAACATGGAGCTGATATCACCATTCATGTTCCTGACAGCAGAATAACATGGAGCTGATATCACCATTCATGTTCCTGACAGCAGAATAACATGGAGCTGATATCACCATTCATGTTCCTGACAGCAGACGGACTGACACTGTATTGAGATATATAGAATTTCACGTTCTGCAGGTTCTGTCGGGTTTTGCAGCATAAAAACCTTCACAGCTTTCATCCCAGAAGCTTTTAGATCCATTTTGGAACATTCTTGCTTTCTGAAAGTCGTCAGTGAAGTTTCTGAAAACAGATCATTCAGTTCAGTCTGAAGGTGACTGGACTTTATCACCAGCTCTGTGTGAGCGCCACCTGCCGGCCGACACAGTTTTCTCACATCACAAGTCGGGTATTTCAAACGGCAGAAGTCTCATTTATTAGAGCCGAACTCCTCATGCAGGTAAAGTTTGATATTTCTGTCACTCTGCTGGATTTCCATGTGTTTTGATCTGTTTTTGTTTCTGTTTTTTTTTTTTTTTCATCTCTCCAGGCTCTGAATAAGAGTAAGAAGGCTCAGGTGAGTCTCTGTCTCTGGTTGCCATGGTTACTGCTGTTTACTGTGATCCACAGCTCCCTCTGCTGGTCACAACCTGTCTGCACACACTGCATCTGTTCTCTTCTGTTCTGCTAACTATTATTATTATTGTTGTTGTTGTTGTTATTATTACATTGCTGAGTGAGAATGAGATGCTGCAGATTCTTCTTCTTTTTCTTCTTCTAGTATTGTTGCTGCAGTAGTAGATAGATGTCTTACTGAGGGAGAATAAGATGCTGCAGGTTTTTGTTGTTGTTCTTCTTCTTACTGTTATATGAAGTGGATGTGTTGCTGAGTGAGAATGAGTTACTGCAGATTGATATTAATATAAACATTGTTGTTGTTGTTGTTGCAGGAGGTGGAGGCGTTGCTGAGTGAGAATGAGATGCTGCAGATTGATATTAATGTAAATATTGTTGTTGTTGTTGTTGTTGTTGTTGCAGGAAGTGGAGGCGTTGCTGAGTGAGAATGAGTTACTGCAGATTGATATTAATGTAAATATTGTTGTTGTTGTTGTTGCAGGAGGTGGAGGCGTTGCTGAGTGAGAATGAGATGCTGCAGATTGATATTAATGTAAATATTGTTGTTGTTGTTGTTGCAGGAGGTGGAGGCGTTGCTGAGTGAGAATGAGATGCTGCAGGGGAAACTCCACAGTCAGGAGGAAGACTTCAGACTGCAGAACAGCACTCTGATGACAGAGCTGTCCAAGGTACAGTGTGTGTGTGTGTGTGTGTGTGTGTGTGTGTGTGTGTGTGTGTGTGTGTGTGTGTCAGTCATTTACCTGACATTCTTATCTATAGGGAGTTATGTCCAGGTTATGTGAGTTATGTTAGGATCCAGTCTGTGTCTCCTGTATATTATATTAACGATATTGTTAAATATTATAACTGTTCTGTGTCTGTCATGTTGATGTTGTCTCTGTGTCTCAGCTGTGTACTCAGATCGAGCAGCTGGAGCAGGAAAACCATGGGCTGAAGGAAGGGGGAGGAGCCTCTGCATCTAGCCCCGCCCCCAAGCCCGCCTCCAGCCCTGTGGATGGAGAACTGCTCCGCCTCCAGGCTGAAAACTCCGCCCTGCAGAAGAAAATGACAGGTGTGTCATCTTATACACTTAGAATTATAGTCTAAATGATTAATCGTTGCAGCTCTAGTGCATTGTGAGGTATCATATCATCATCATATCATTATCATATTATCATCATATCATTATCTGACCGGTGGTGTGATTCCCCTCCAGCCCTGCAGGAGCGCTACGAACAGGATCTGCAGAGACAGATGGTCGCCCCGGGCAACCGGGGCGCCGCCACGGAGACCGACGGGCCAACCGGCAGCAACGGAGTCTCTGACGTCACAGCGAGAGGGGAGGAGCCAGCCGCAGAGGGAGCCAATGAGAGACTGGAACAGGTGAGACAGAGAGAGAGAGACAGACAGAGAGAGGAAGAATGTTAATATCTTCCACACAGACAAAAAAACAGGGCTTGTAAACAAAAGTCACATGACTCTGCCGGGAGTCAAAACAAACCTTAAACTTTAACTACAGACTGTCTGTCGCCTCTGGTCTTCATACCAGGTCAGAACACATGAAGAAGAAGCTGAATATGAGCGTCAGTATCCATCTTATACCCATAAAGCCAGATGTTTTGGGTGGTTTCCTGTAGTTGATATGGTCGCGCCTCAGTTAGGGCTGAACGATTTTGAAAAAATATCTAATTGCGATTATTTTGACTGATATTGCAATTGCGATATTAGAGGGAATGATAATTTTTACATCATTATTCTCATTTTCATTGAAAAACATATTAAAATGATTATGGTGTGATTTTTGCGGGGATCTGTACCAAACAAAGATGTTTTCTTAAGTCTGTAGAATATGATGTGTAGGCCAGGACATCTCTGCAGCACGACAATATTTAATTTAAAATGGTATTTTGACACACATTTCGCCTTTAACAAATATTGCGCCTCCTGCGATTTGAAAATTGCAGTAGGCCGTATTGCGATGCCTGGTCTGGTGCCTGCAGAGTGTGAATCACATCGTTCTCACCGGACTCAACAGACTGTCCATCAACTAGGCTTGGGCCATATCCAAGATTTAATTTATTTATTTTTTCTAGGCTATAATAAGAAAAAATATTATTAACAGCCTAGATATTTGATCTTACTACTGAAGTGTTGGCTCTTGCTCATTCTGCTGTTTCCAGAAAAACAGGCAGATTGTGGAAAAGAAAACACACTTGAATTAAAAAGACATTTTTCACTTCAAGTAGATTATTTTAGTTTTTTTGTTATCCTAGTAGATTTTAGGTTTATAAATTTAAAAGCTTGTACATTTGTGATCTAAGCAACATATGGTGCCATGGCTGGCTTTTTAAAAATATATTTTTAATTATTATTTGATATCGCAGGCAATTATTATATTGCTACTACGTATATGCTACTACTATATTTGATAATACTGAATATCGGCCCAAGCCTTCCATCAGCCAGAGGTCGCAGATTCGAAATCGTTTAATAATAAATATTTCTTTTCATCCTCTGACATTTGAAAGAGAGAAGTTCTGACAGACAGCTTTAATTATTAGGATAAATATTGGAATATGAGAATGCGGCAGGATTTTACGAGCCGTAACTGCATCGCCTACACAGACTAATACTATAATAATATTCTTATTTTGTTCTTTATGATTATAGCCTCCATTCTGCTTCAATATGTTTGTCAGTGGGACTTATGTCTGTCTGGATGATGCTTTGATTCGAAGTGTGTGTAGCGGCGCGTGTGTGTTTTTTTTGGGGGGGGGTTATAACTTTTTATTTGGGCCAAACATCAATGTGCATCCCTGTTGTGTGTGTGTGTGTGTGTGAGAGTGTGTGTGTGAGTGTGTGTGTGTGTGTGAACCTGTGAGCGCTCATCATGTGTGATAAATGTGTGAATGTCACATCGTGTTTCCCCTGTCTGTCACCAGGCGGAGGCTAAACTGGAGCAGAGAGCCGGCCAGCTCAGTGGTGAGTTGCCCGTCTCACTTCCTCCTCACAGACAAAATGTCCCTTTAACTAATAACTCTTTTTATTTTCCTGATACTAACATGATTCTTTGGCCTGGCAGCAGTCTGTCTGTTAGAGCCGAGTGAACGGTTCAGTTCTCTGGTGAACGCCACAAAAACACAGCTGATATTAAATTAATGGAGTCATAGGATGAGAAAGATCCCTATTGTGCATAAAAATAAAGTTTTTGTTGCTCTAAATAGTGTTGATGATTTAACCAAGAATCATAAAACACATTTTCATTCTATGTATCGAGTCATAATATGAAAATCATCTCTATTTTTGTTGCTCTAACTCGTCTTGTTTATTTAATCATTGATTAGAAATGCACTGATTTCAGACTGAATACAAGTAATTTATTCTGAGTATTCACCGATATGAGTACTGATACAAGTACTTTACATTATAAACACCAAGCATGCAGCCTCTTCAACAAGACTGTTTAACAGAGGAGGGGACTCGAGTCACATGACTTGGACTCGAGTCACATGACTTGGACTCGAGTCACAGTTTGAATAGCTTGAGACTTGACTTGCTGCATGAAGAGAAGACTTGAGACTTGACTTGACTTGGGTTCTGGTGACTTGGGACTTGACTCTGACTTGTACTTTGATGACTTGAAAAGGTTTCTAAAGTCTTGACTTGAGATCTTGTGTTTGTGTAAATGACTTAGATTGAAAGTGATGAGATTTGTTCCAGCGGACGACTGAATTTAAATTCTGTTTTCTGAATTTGTATGGAATGATTGAATTTATTGAAGTTGAAACTAGGGCTGAACGATTTTGAAAAAATATCTAATTGCGATTATTTTGACTGATATTGCAATTGCGATATGATTTGCGATATTAGAGGGGATGATAATTTTTACATCATTATTCTCATTTTCATTGAAAAATGTATTAAAATGATTATGGTGTGATTTTTGCGGGATCTGTACCAAACAAAGATGTTTTCTTAAGTCTGTAGAATATGATGTGTAGGCCAGGACATCTCTGCAGCACCACAATATTTCATTTAAAATGGTATTTTGACACACATTTCTTTAACAAATATTGCGCCTCCTGCGATTTGAAAATTGCAGTAGGCCATATTGCAATTTCGATAAAATTTCGATTAATTGTTCAGCCCTAGTTGAAGCTGATTATAGAAATCAAACTCATGATGCTCTTACCAAGTTTTTATCCTATTAAAACCATATTGCATTGAAAAGTCCTAGATATTTAGTTTTCTTTAAGATATTAAATTGATACTGGACTCTTGATTTGTTCTGGCTTGACTTGTTGTTCTACATTTAGACTTGAGACTTGACATTAATGACATGGACTTGACTTGATAATCTACATTTAGACTTGGGACTTGACTTGAGACTTGTGCCTCAAGACTTGAGACTGACTTGGGACTCGAGTGAAGTGGACTTGGTCACTCCTCTGCTATTTAATAACCAGTTCACTTCACATTTTAAACCAGTTCACCGCTGGGCTCCAGGCTGCAGCCTCCTCACTGAGTCTCTTGGTATCGACTCACTTCACTGATGCAGAGTATACACACTCACCGAGCACTAGTATTAGTGAGGTGTTCCTAATAAAGTGCTCGGTGAGTGTATATTTCAGCCCTGTATCGCCCCTCAACACATTTCGGTTATCAGTCTGCTCTCAGGCCAAAGAACCTTCTGAATTTCACATGGAAACAAAAAACAGGAATTATCCTTTTATAAGCTCATTACAAGCTTTGCTTCCTGCTGTCTTGCTTTCATTCAGTGCGTCTGGGCTTCACCGCACTACAAAATGTTCTGATGTACTTTAAAGTCCGGCTGGGTGATACGACCTGAGATCCATATCACTATATACTGTCACGTTTACCTCGATAACCATAACTGAAATGGTAATTTGTTTATTTTCTTAACCCCGGTGCAGAAATACAACATTCACCATTAGCATCATAGATATAAAAAGCATGCTTTTATTTTGAAGGTAAACCCACCTTACTTCCTGTCTGGTTCTGCCTCCCGTCAGAGCGACATGCAGAGCATTCTGTTGGGGAGAGTCTGGTCAGGTTTGGTAAATGTTCGGTGAATCTCCCAGCCGAACTTTAAAGCACAACACTGTTTTTTTATTTTTTGGCAGATGAACTCTTCTTTGATCAAATTATTTCTGTGTGATGAGACGATTGGCTGTAGCTTCACCTCTCTCGGTGTGTAGCTTCACCTCTCTCTGTGTGATGAGACGATTGGCTGTAGCTTCACCTCTCTCTGTGTGATGAGACGATTGGCTGTAGCTTCACCTCTCTCTGTGTGATGAGACGATTGGCTGTAGCTTCACCTCTCTCTGTGTGATGAGACGGTGCTTTAGAGATGATGCAAAGATAACTTCAAGTTTCAAGTTCTTAGTTGTCATGTGCAGAGAAAAACAATTCTTAGTTTGCTGTCCTCTCTGATGCCAGAGAAAACTAATAGAAAGACAATAAAAAATATTATGTACATATGTACACTAGCATAACGAGCATGAATGTAATGTTAAGATAAATAAAAATATATACATGACTATCAATACTAAAAAGTAATGCTAAAAGAGAAGTGTGCAGTGAGTGCCTGACATGCAGCCTACATGTTGAACTATCAACAGTCAGTAGTTTAATAGCAGCAGAGAAAGTCAGTAATTAAAAAGCAGCACTAACTAACTTATATCCAGTCGACCTGCACAGTGCTGAAGCTTTATCACGAAGCACCTGAGAGACCTGAACCAGGACTGACTGAGTCCAGCTGCTGCTGAGCTTCTCATCACACAGCTCTAACTTCATCAGAAGCCGTTTGGTCTGAGGTTTTGTCTTGAAGTGTTCAACATGTTGCTCTGCTGTGGCGCAACATGTTGCTCTGCTGCGGCGCTGCGTTCAGACCGCAGAGCGACATGTTGCTCTGCTGCGGCGCTGCGGCGCTGCCTTCAGACCACAGGCAGCGCCGCAGCAGAGCAACATGTCGCTCTGCTGCGTTCAGACTGCGGGCCGCAGAGCGACACGTTGCTGCCTTCAGACCGCGGGCAGCAGAGCGACATGTTGCTGCCTTCAGACCGCGGGCAGCAGAGCGACATGTTGCTGCCTTCAGACTGCGGGCTGCAGAGCGACATGTTGCTGCCTTCAGACTGCGGGCTGCAGAGCGACATGTTGCTGCCTTCAGACCGCGGGCAGCAGAGCGACATGTTGCTGCCTTCAGACTGCAGGCTGCAGAGCGACATGTTGCTGCCTTCAGACCGCGGGCAGCAGAGCGACATGTTGCTGCCTTCAGACCGCGGGCAGCAGAGCGACATGTTGCTGCCTTCAGACTGCAGGCTGCAGAGCGACATGTTGCTGCCTTCAGACTGCGGGCTGCACAGCAAGCAGCCGTGCATCTGCAATGGAAGCGGCGACACGAAGCTGTGAAATGTAGCAGCTACAAACTGAAGTTCAGTTAGAGCCGAGGGAAGGCAGGGTACCTTATTATTATTTACATGAATTATTTCAGTTAACAAGAATGATTATTTACTTTTCTGCTCCGTTGGCGACAATGTAGCTTTTGATTATTTGACAGAATAGAACTCTAAAATTGTTTAAAGAAAAGTTATTTTCTAAAAAACTGGATGTGAGTGTGAAGAGTTTGAGTCTGATGAAAAGTTTTGATTCATGGACCAAAGATTACCTGCAGCTCTAAAAGGACCTGCAGGACCAAACTCTCTCCTAAGAAATGAACTGCAGACTCTGAGATTTGGAAAATGCAGAAGTCCATACTGCGATTTAGATCTTTTTTTTTTTTTAATTGCTCGTTACACCGGAGCGCCCGGCAGCTTTTGCAGCCCGAAATCTGAACGTGCCGTGAGAGAAAAGCCGGAAGGCGGCTGAGGAGCCTGTTGACCCGCAGCCCGGCTGCATGGCCAGTGAGCGTAGGGAGCTAGCTGGCTGAGGACAGACACACACTACACACACACACACACACACACTGGCTGCTAGTGAGGAGCTGAAGCTCCTGTGTCCATAAACTGTCAGGAGACTGAAGACCAGGATCTGGAGTTTCACCCTGGGGGAAATTTACTGGTGCAGAAATCTGTTATTTTCTGGCTGAGCTGCAAAGCCAACACTAATTTCCACTGTTTAGTTGATTATAAAACCAACACTTTGTTAGCTGTAACTTAACATTATAGTAGTATTACTGTAGACTGTTTGCTGAACTGCAAACCTACACAGAAAGATGATTTATTGTGATCATTTGTATGTGGAGATCAGATTCACTGTACAGATTAAATAAATGTGCTGGAATTTATCTTTGTGACGTGCAGAAAGATGAGAAGTCTGCTGCAACACTGACCTGTCTGTCTGTCTGTCGTCTCTGTTCATGTCAGTTCATCTCCACTGACAGCTGTCTGTTGTCAGACAGACTGATGACGCTCCGTCTGTCAGATTTCCATCTGTTTTGACAGAAAGTTCAACCAGCTGAACTTTTCCTGGACGGACGGATTCGTCAGCGTCCGTTCAGCCAATCAGATCGTTCCTACGTTTGTTCTGTAGAAACTAGCGGCGAACACAGAGACGACGGTCCGACCGAAACAAAGATAAAACAGAGAAAGCCTGGTGGAGCGTTGGGATGACTGGAGGTTTTCAGAT
>NC_136010.1:1872672-1874080 GCF_048128805.1 Centroberyx gerrardi
CAAGTCAGTCTCAAGTCCTGAGGCTCAAGTCTCAAGTCAAGTCCCAAGTCTAAAGTCTAAAATCTAAAGTCTGTAGATTACCAAGTCAAGTCCAAGTCATTAATGTCAAGTCTCAAGTCTAAATGTAGATTACCAAGTCAAGTCCAAGTCATTAATGTCAAGTCTCAAGTCTAAATGTAGAACAGCAAGTCAAGTCAGAACAAATCAAGAGTCCAGTATCAATTTAATATCTTAAAGAAAACTAAATATCTAGGACTTTTCAATGCAATATGGTTTTAATAGGATAAAAACTTGGTAAGAGCATCATGAGTTTGATTTCTAGAATCAGTTTCAACTTCAATAAATTCAATCATTCCATACAAATTCAGAAAACAGAATTTAAATTCAGTCGTCCGCTGGAACAAATCTCATCACCTTTCAATCTAAGTCATTTACACAAACACAAGATCTCAAGTCAAGACTTTAGAAACCTTTTCAAGTCATCAAAGTACAAGTCAGAGTCAAGTCCCAAGTCACCAGAACCCAAGTCAAGTCAAGTCTCAAGTCTTCTCTTCATGCATCAAGTCAAGTCTCAAGCTATTCAAAACTGAGACTCAGGTCTGACTCGAGTCCCCTCCTCTGACTGACTGTGATGAACACTATGGATTAGAGCTGAAACGATTAATCAATTAGTCGATCGACAGAAAATTAATCCATTATATAATTTTGATAATCGATTAATTGTTTTAGTCATTTATCAGTAAAAACACCGAACATTTTCTGGTTCCATCTTCTCCGATTTACTGCTTTTCTCTGTTTCATCTCTGTATTAAATTAATATTTTGTGTTTTCTGTCTGCTGCTCAGACTGAGGAAGACAATTTTTATACATTTTATAGACTAAATGATTCATCGATTAATAGAAAAAGTAACCAGTAGATTAATCAATCATGAAAATAATCGTTAGCTGCAGCTCTCCTATGGATTTATCTTGTAAATATACAAAGGTGGTAAATTTCAGAGTTCACACGGTGGTAGAATATTTGTGGATTTGATCAAATAAAATTTTAAAAAGGCCTTAAAGGTTTTAGAGAATGAATCGATGGTTTTCCACTAAACTGCCGAGTTTGACTCAAACAGACCCGGAGAGTCGTGAGTCAGTGTGATTTCCACGTGAGTGTGAGTCCATCTGTAACTCTGTCTATTGAAGTCGTGGTTCAACACATAAAAATATAATGTATAGAAAAATAATGCAACTAAAATATTATCAAGCATGACACATTTACGTCAGATTTATTTCCAGTGGGATCCTTCAAGTTCTTGTTTATCTGTTTCTACATCTATCTCTCTCTTCTCAATTTTCCAATTCAATTCAACAAGCTTTATGCAAATGTGCACTGATAGTGTTCATCAAGAAAAATGAAAGAAAG
>NC_136010.1:1879280-1904280 GCF_048128805.1 Centroberyx gerrardi
ACACTAAATCAATCAGATGGATCAGTGATGAAATGATCAGTTCAGTCAGAAACAGACAGAAATTAACCGTCTGTTCAGTTCTGTTGAGACGACAGAAACACAGTCAGCTGTTCACAGAGCTGAGGACCTCCAAGATGGCCGCCAGAGAAGAAGAACTGGGAACATGAGCAGTGAGAGCCACCGTGGCTGAAAAAGACCGAGAAAAGAGAAACTCATCAACAGGAAAGCCATGCTCCGCCCACACTGTTTGATTGACAGGTGCTCTCTGAACTGAAAGGTACGTGTACGTAAAACCAAGATTGTGAAATGGTTCAATTTAAAAAAACAAATTTGAAAACTCTCTACAGTTTGTTTTGGGGAATATACTGCAGCTCCATATGTGAACAGTTTCACAACAAAATGAGATTTCCACCTTTTGAAAAAACTTAAACATACTCTCTAAATGACAAAATGATTGCTGGTATGAGAGAAAAAGAAAATGATGGGTTTGTATTAAAGTTATGAGTCATCTGAAGAGATTTGCTTACAGAATAGTTCTGATTTTCAGGACAGATTCGGATCGAACCAATCACTGATCACTGATCAATTTCTCACTGCAATTTCATCCCAAAATGTTTTTATGTTTTGGAGAGAAACACACACACAGAGTGTTAACCCCGGAAAACCTGACAACACGGCATTTTGGGATCTAGAATGTGTGTGTGTGTGTGTGTGTGTGTGTTGTTTACCATGCACACACACACACACACACACACCCTCTCTCTCTCTCTGATGAGGTTTCTCCTTATTTTAAAAGAGACCACAGTCTTCTTCTCATCCGCTCTCATCTACCCTCCTCCCTCTTTCCTTCCCTCCTCCCTTCCTCCCCTCCTCTACTGTCTTTTCTCCTCCTCCCTCCCTTCAAACTTCTTCCTCATCACTCCTTTCCCTCCCTCTGTTTGGCCTCCTCCCTCCTTCTTTCTCTCCTCCCTTCATCCGCTCCCTCTCTCCTCTCCTCCCTTCCTCCATCCCTCCTCTCCTCCCTGAAACTCATTCACCTTCCACTTTTCCTCCTAAGGAGAGGAGAGGAGGAAAGGAAATGAAAGAAAAAGAAAGGAGGAGAGGTGGAAAGGAAACAAAAGGAAAGGAAAGAAAAGGAAAGGAGAAGAGGAGAGAAAAGGAAAGGAGAGGCAAACAATAGGGGTGAGGAGAGAAAAAGAAAGGAAAGGAAAGGAGTGGAAAGAAGAGAAAAGGCGAAGAAGAGATGAAAAGAGGAGAGGGCTAGACCCCTCAAGTGGCTTCAATTAAGAAAATTACAGAGAGAGAGAGAGAGAGAGAAACAGAGAGAGAAAAAGAAAGAACGAGAGAGAGAGCAAAACCAGAACTGTCAAACTCAGACTTGATTACAGGGTCAGAAGCTGGCAGCCTGCAGCCGTCCCATAACCAGCAGGATCCAACCCAACCTAAACCTAAACCTAAACCCAAACCTAAACCCAGCGGCCCGGCCCGGCCTGGCCCGGCCCAGCCTGATCCAGACTGACCCAGCTTGACCCAGCCCGGAGGTATTTTAGGATCCAGCTGCTCTATCTGGACTGGAAACACTGACGGTTACTTTCCTCTGTCATCGCTCTTCTGACAGAGAAACACAGAAGAAGAACTGGAAGTGGAACTGAAAAGTGACGCCATAGAGGAACATTTTCTGGTTCCACAATGAACCTTTCAACTTTTTAATATAATAGAACCATATATGGTTCTTTGGGATACTAAAAGGTTGTTGATTCTTAGTTATTAGCTGGTGGGTGATGGCATGAATGTGGAAAATAACCAAACCCCTCCATGAACATGAACTAAAAAACAAACTCGATTTAACTTACATCCTACAATAGATATGAACAGTCATCCAAACAAATCACAACAGAAGGATGAACAGTAGAAACTTGCTGACTGGTGATACTGGTGAAGGATGAACAGTAGAAACTTGCTGACTGGTGATACTGGTGAAGGATGAACAGTAGAAACTTGCTGACTGGTGATACTGGTGAAGGATGAACAGTAGAAACTTGCTGACTGGTGATACTGGTGAAGGATGAACAGTAGAAACAGATGATGTCACTGTTGTCTGTATTAGTTTTATCTAGTTGTCTAGTTGATTTACTGTATGTTGATGTTTGTTGATGTTAAATCAGCCAATTGTGTTTATCCTCTTTTTCTCTTGCTGTTGTGTAAATTAGCTAAAACATTAACTGAGGCTAGCTTTTCCTTTTTTTTTTAAACTAGCTCCTCTCTCTCCCCCTCCCTGAAAAACTTTCTGGCAATGGCGGAATCGATGAAGCGAGCGAGTAAACTTGTTAAACTAGTAAACTGTTAAACTAGTAAACTGTTAAACTAGTAAACTTGTTAAACTGGTAAACTTGTTAAACTAGTAAACTGTTAAACTAGTAAACTTGTTAAACTGGTAAACTTGTTCAACTAGTAAACTGTTAAACTAGTAAACTTGTTAAACTAGTAAACTGGTAAACTGTTAAACTAGTAAACTGTTAAACTAGTAAACTTGTTAAACTGGTAAACTTGTTCAACTAGTAAACTTGTTAAACGAGTAAACTTGTTCAACTGGTAAACTTGTTAAACTAGTAAACTTGTTCAACTGGTAAACTGTTAAATTAGTAAACTGTTAAACTAGTAAACTTGTTAAACTGGTAAACTTGTTCAACTAGTAAACTGTTAAACTAGTAAACTTGTTCAACTGGTAAACTGTTAAACTAGTAAACTGTTAAACTAGTAAACTTGTTAAACTGGTAAACTTGTTCAACTAGTAAACTTGTTCAACTAGTAAACTTGTTAAACTAGTAAACTTGTTCAACTGGTAAACTTGTTCAACTAGTAAACTTGTTAAACTGGCAAACTTGTTCAACTAGTAAACTTGTTCAACTGGTAAACTTGTTCAACTGGTAAACTTGCTCAACTAGTAAACTTGTTCAACTGGTAAACTTGTTCAACTGGTAAACTTGCTCAACTAGTAAACTTGTTCAGCTAGTAAACTTGTTCAACTGGTAAACTTGTTAAACTAGTAAACTTGTTCAGCTAGTAAACTTGCTCAACTAGTAAACTGTTAAACTAGTAAACTTGTTCAACTGGTAAACTTGTTAAACTAGTAAACTTGTTCAGCTAGTAAACTTGCTCAACTAGTAAACTGTTAAACTAGTAAACTTGTTCAACTGGTAAACTTGTTAAACTAGTAAACTTGTTCAGCTAGTAAACTTGCTCAACTAGTAAACTGTTAAACTAGTAAACTTGTTAAACTAGTAAACTGTTAAACTGGTAAACTTGTTCAACTGGTAAACTGTTAAACTAGTAAACTTGTTAAACTAGTAAACTTGTTAAACTGGTAAACTTGTTCAACTAGTAAACTTGTTAAACTAGTAAACTTGTTAAACTGGTAAACTTGTTCAACTAGTAAACTTGTTAAACTGGCAAACTTGTTCAACTAGTAAACTTGTTCAACTGGTAAACTTGTTCAACTGGTAAACTTGCTCAACTAGTAAACTTGTTAAACTGGTAAACTTGTTCAACTGGTAAACTTGCTAAACTAGTAAACTTGTTCAGCTAGTAAACTTGCTCAACTAGTAAACTGTTAAACTAGTAAACTTGTTCAACTGGTAAACTGTTAAACTAGTAAACTTGTTCAACTGGTAAACTTGTTCAACTGGTAAACTGTTAAACTAGTAAACTTGTTAAACTAGTAAACTGTTAAACTAGTAAACTTGTTCAACTGGTAAACTTGTTCAACTGGTAAACTGTTAAACTAGTAAACTGTTAAACTAGTAAACTTGTTAAACTAGTAAACTTGTTAAACTAGTAAACTTGTTCAACTGGTAAACTGTTAAACTAGTAAACTGTTAAACTAGTAAACTTGTTAAACTAGTAAACTTGCTCAACTAGTAAACTGTTAAACTAGTAAACTTGTTAAACTAGTAAACTGTTAAACTAGTAAACTTGTTAAACTAGTAAACTTGTTCAACTGGTAAACTGTTAAACTGGTAAACTTGTTCAACTAGTAAACTTGTTAAACTGGCAAACTTGTTCAACTAGTAAACTTGTTCAACTGGTAAACTTGTTCAACTGGTAAACTTGCTCAACTAGTAAACTTGTTAAACTGGTAAACTTGTTCAACTGGTAAACTTGCTAAACTAGTAAACTTGTTCAGCTAGTAAACTTGCTCAACTAGTAAACTGTTAAACTAGTAAACTTGTTCAACTGGTAAACTGTTAAACTAGTAAACTTGTTCAACTGGTAAACTTGTTCAACTGGTAAACTGTTAAACTAGTAAACTTGTTCAACTAGTAAACTTGTTAAACTAGTAAACTTGTTCAACTGGTAAACTTGTTCAACTGGTAAACTTGCTAAACTAGTAAACTTGCTCAACTAGTAAACTGTTAAACTAGTAAACTTGTTAAACTGGTAAACTTGTTCAACTGGTAAACTGTTAAACTAGTAAACTTGTTCAACTAGTAAACTGTTAAACTAGTAAACTTGTTCAACTGGTAAACTTGTTCAACTGGTAAACTGTTAAACTAGTAAACTTGCTCAACTAGTAAACTGTTAAACTAGTAAACTTGTTAAACTGGTAAACTTGTTAAACTAGTAAACTTGCTCAACTAGTAAACTGTTAAACTAGTAAACTTGTTAAACTAGTAAACTGTTAAACTGGTAAACTTGTTCAACTGGTAAACTGTTAAACTAGTAAACTTGTTAAACTAGTAAACTTGTTAAACTGGCAAACTTGTTCAACTAGTAAACTTGTTCAACTGGTAAACTTGTTCAACTGGTAAACTTGCTCAACTAGTAAACTTGTTAAACTGGTAAACTTGTTCAACTGGTAAACTTGCTAAACTAGTAAACTTGTTCAGCTAGTAAACTTGCTCAACTAGTAAACTGTTAAACTAGTAAACTTGTTCAACTGGTAAACTGTTAAACTAGTAAACTTGTTCAACTGGTAAACTTGTTCAACTGGTAAACTGTTAAACTAGTAAACTTGTTCAACTAGTAAACTTGTTAAACTAGTAAACTTGTTCAACTGGTAAACTTGTTCAACTGGTAAACTTGCTAAACTAGTAAACTTGCTCAACTAGTAAACTGTTAAACTAGTAAACTTGTTAAACTGGTAAACTTGTTCAACTGGTAAACTGTTAAACTAGTAAACTTGTTCAACTAGTAAACTGTTAAACTAGTAAACTTGTTCAACTGGTAAACTTGTTCAACTGGTAAACTGTTAAACTAGTAAACTTGCTCAACTAGTAAACTGTTAAACTAGTAAACTTGTTAAACTGGTAAACTTGTTAAACTAGTAAACTTGCTCAACTAGTAAACTGTTAAACTAGTAAACTTGTTAAACTGGTAAACTTGCTCAACTAGTAAACTGTTAAACTAGTAAACTTGCTCAACTAGTAAACTGTTAAACTAGTAAACTTGTTAAACTAGTAAACTTGCTCAACTAGTAAACTGTTAAACTAGTAAACTTGTTAAACTAGTAAACTTGCTACCTGCCTCTTCACTTGTCATTGTGGGTCATGTGACCTTCAGCGGGAGGAAAATCTGTCAAAGTCAGACTGGTAACCGGAGATATTTCTCTGTAGGTACGTTTATTTTAGCCATTAGCCTTTATGCACAGTTTGTCCTCAGGGGCTTCTGTAGCCCAGTAGCTTTGCTGTGTGTGTTTACAAAATGTGTTGCGGTTTCTGTCGCCCTCTGGTGGTCAGAAAAAATCGCTTAGTGTAGCTTTAAAGGAAACTCCCCCTAAAACACTGTAACTCTGTTAAAACAGCTGTTTGCGATGTTCTTATCATTCCTGGCTCCATTGTTGTGTTTTTCTTCTTGGTGGAGAACCGGCCAATCGTAGACGAGGTGACGTCACCTCCAGATGTTTCCAGCAGCTACAGTGGAGTTTGATATGAGAAAATGTTTCAGGATGTAAAACATCAGCGGTAAACGTCAGGTTTTGGTGTCAGTCCCTCAGAATCAAAGAGCGAGGGCTTCTTTCTAGAGCCGCCATTTTGCACCAAGAGACGTTCAACAATCATACAGGGAGAAATCCATCGTAGAAGAGGAGAGAGACCAGTTTCTCCACCACAGGAGCAGGAGAGAGACCAGAATGCACTGCAGCAGAGAGACAGGATGGGTTTGAGGAAGGGGAGACTCTCGCTTTATTTTAGTGAAAACTCTGGAAAAACTCTACGCTATCTCTCTTTCTCTCTCTCTCTCTCTCTCTCTCTCTCGCTCCAACGACACGTAAATCAACGGCTGGATGCAACAAATCCAGGTGAGTTCTCTGGAGGTTGCCAAAAGGCATTCTGGGAAACGTAGTAAATCAGTAACTGCAGCAGAAGAAGAGGCAGGTTGAGGGAAAGTGGGTTCATCAAAACAGTAAATTTCAACACTTCATCACTAAATAACTCCACAGGATGAAGAGATCTGACAGTGAAGAGGATCAGAGGGAGTTCTCCTTTAATCAGATCAGGTTTATATGAAGAGTTTGGTTCCAAAATGAGAGCATCAGCGATTTGGAAAAAGTGAAACCTACTCTGGCTAAATTATAGAGCACAAAAACCAAATGATGGGACCTTGTGAAGGACAGTAGGGAGAGTCTGGTTTCATGAAACTTTGAGAAATGAGCACAATGTCTTAAAATGCAAATAAGTTGCATGAAAAGTACGAGAGAAATGTGAGACAGGACAGGAAACAGGAAGTAGTTTGACAGGGGACAGTCAGGGTGTGGAGGTCGGAGGTCGGAGGTCGGGGGGCGGATGGTTCAACTCCCAACTCATGACAACAAGTTTTCATTTACTGAACTGTGAGCAAAACCTGAAGCTAACCTGAAGCAAACTGTTTAGCTGCTAAACTGAAGCGTTAGCTAACCTTTTCTAACTTTTTGGCTAACCGTTGGCACATAATCCTTATGTGAATTGGACGCCATTTTCACATGTTTGTCACATATATATTTCCCAAACTTTTGTGAGACTGAGTTTGACCCTATAATGATCAGGATCATGAAGACAGAAATGTTATGGAAAGAAATAAGAGAAATAAAATCTGAGGACAGAGGCAGGACAGGAGGATTTAGATTAAACCTGAAGCTAACCTGAAGCTAACTGTTTTAGCTGCTATACTGAAGCGTTAGCTAACCTTTTCATGAGACCAACAGGTGGAAATGTCCAGTCCAGTTCCTGCTGCTGGACCAGAATCCTTTACTGGAGGAGGAACCTGATCTGAACTGGATTTCAGAGTTCGCGCTCCTTTCACAAACTTTAGTGAGACTGTGTTAGTAGGACCTGAAATCCTTGTTTGACTAAATGAGACACTTTCACTGACTGGATCCAACAGGTTGAACCTTTCATAAACTCCACCACTGGCCTCAAGGTGATAAAACAGTCTGTAAACAGTCAGTCAGCAGGCTCTATATGTCCTGACTTACTGACTGAGTGACTGACGAACGCTTTACCTGTCTGTCTGTCTGTCTGTCTGTCTGTCTGTCTGTCTGTCAGCCTGTCTGTCTGTCTGTCTGTCTGTCTGTCTGTCAGCCTGTCTGTCTGTCTGTCAGCCTGTCTGTCTGTCTGTCAGCCTGTCATTCTGACTGACTGTCTGCCGTTTTGTCTGTCTGACTAACTGTCTCGTCTCACTGACTGTCTGACTCATCAGAGCCTGAAGACATGACTAATCTTTAATCACACACACACACACACACACACACACACACACACACTCACACGTGACACCAACTCGGCGTAAGTCCATCCATCTCCTCCAGATCTGAGCGCCCGGGAAGGTCAGCTGATGATTGGACGTTCAACAAGCTTGTGGCCGTCAACAGCCAATTAGATGACATCACTCTGGGCTGTGGCACCGCTGTGGAACCAAAAGAAAAGTACCAGGCCGCAAACTTTTATCTAGCAAAAGAAACAAACATTTTATTGGAGTAGACTACCAACATGTTTCAGCCTCTGTCCTCACCAGGAAGTCACATACTGTACGATATTAGAGACTCGATCTGCTGTAATGAGACACTTCTGGAAAAACAATGAAGTCTTGATTCAAAATGTTCGTCAGTTTTTATCTGGTTTGTTTACTTTACCCAAAGAGTTTGTAGATTAAAGCTCCACATCATGTAAAGCAGGACTCCCTCTCCTCTGTGATGATAAAGGAGTTGGATGTCTATCTAAACATGGTGAAAGTATCAAAACTAAATCCACACAATCCATATTAGAAAAGCGAGCCTCTAAACGAGCCGTTTGGACTTCCGTAACTTTGTGGCGTCACAAAGGTTCGCTCATTATCATTTCTGTAAGAAATAATAGACTAACAAAGTGTTTTTTTCAAAGCGGTCGAGCGGTCGTCATCGTTTATTACCGGAGAGTTTTCCCTACCTGTAGCCGCCGGGCCGCGGCGTCTCACGTTTCACTCTCGAAACGGTTAGCCGATCGGAACGGAGGGTCGTTAATATTAATGAGCCTTAAAGACACGGCGACAGAAACGGCCTGTTCTTGGTAAGGCTCAGAGAGATGCTGGAAAATGAACGTGGAGAAATGGATTGAGAGTGTTTTTGGTTCATGACACCACACACACAGCTTTGAATGGACAGAAAGACACAAAATAAAACTCTGGACAGGAGAATATGGATCTTTAACTCAGTCTTACTCAGTAGCTAGCTTGTTCTAGCAGCAGAAAAACAAACCAGAAGTGTCATTTTCTGTTTCAGTCAGAGCTCAGTGAGGTTTCAGTATCCCACCAGTTATAACGAGGATTTCTCCAGACTTCTGTTGTTTGAGCTATGTGAGATTATTTAATGATTAACACACACACACACACACACACACACACACACACACACACACACACACACCTTCAGCTCATCAGACAGCAGATCTCCATGCTAACAGTGAGCTGATGCAGCAGCAGACAGAATCATATCTGGACTGTAATTACTTTCCTTAACTGGGCTCAGACTGACAGCAGATCAGCTCGTCTCTGATTGGACGCAGCGGCTGATAATGTAAAACAGGTTTCTGCTGCGTCCATCACAACTCCGCTGGTGTTTTGTCTCGTTAAGTCTCTCGCCTTAACGAGCCGAGAGGAGCGAGCGTGATGAAGCGTCAGAGGAGACGAGGCTCGAGGACGAAGGGCGTCGACTCGCTTTTATTCTTTATTACACTGTAAAAACAAACTGTCTGGTTTCTCTCTTTTCTCTGATCTGGACTGAGATACTCTCTCTCTCCCTCTCTCCCTGTATCTCTCTCTCTCTCCCTGTATCTCTCTCTCTCTCTCTCTCTCTCTCTCTCTCCCTGTATCTCTCTCTCTCTCTCTCTCTCCCTGTATCTCTCTCTCTCTCTCCCTGTATCTCTCTCTCTCTCCCTGTATCTCTCACTCCCTCTCTCCCTGTATCTCTCTCTCTCTCTCTCCCTGTATCTCTCACTCCCTCTCTCCATGTATCTCTCTCTCTCTCCCTGTATCTCACTCCCTCTCTCCATGTATCTCTCTCTCTCTCCCTGTATATCTCTCTCCCTCTCTCCATGTATCTCTCTCTCTCTCTCTCCCTGTATATCTCTCTCCCTCTCTCCCTGTATCTCTCTCTCTCTCTCCCTGTATATCTCTCTCCCTCTCTCCATGTATCTCTCTCTCTCCCTGTATCTCACTCCCTCTCTCCATGTATCTCTCTCTCTCTCCCTGTATATCTCTCTCCCTCTCTCCCTGTATCTCTCTCTCTCTCCCTGTATCTCTCTCTCTCCCTGTATCTCTCTCTCTCTCTCTCTCTCCCTGTATCTCTCACTCCCTCTCTCCCTGTATCTCTCTCTCTCTCTCCCTGTATCTCTCTCTCTCTCTCCCTGTATCTCTCTCCCTCTCTCCCTGTATCTCTCACTCCCTCTCTCCATGTATCTCTCTCTCTCTCCCTGTATCTCTCTCTCTCTCTCCCTGTATCTCTCCCTCTCTCTCTCTTTCCCTCTACCTCGCTCTATCTCTCTCCTTGTATATCTCTCTATTTGTCTAATTTCTATATCTCTCTATTTCTCTCTTTCTCTATTTCCTTATCTCTCTACCTCTATTTTTCTGTTTCCTATCTCTCTCTTTCCCTCTATCTTGCTCTATCGCTCTCCTTGTACATCTCTCTATTTGTCTAATTTCTATATCTCTCAATCCCTCACTCTATTTCTCTGTCTTTCTCTATTTGCTTTTCTCTCTACTTCTATTTTTGTTTCCTCTCTCTCTCTCTCTCTCTCTCTCTCTCTCTCTCTCACTGTATCTCTCTTTCTCGCTCTATCTCCTTGTACATCTCTCTATTTGTCTCATTTCTGTATCTCTCTATCCGTCACTATTTCTCTCTGTCTTTCTCTATTTCCTTCTCTCTCTACCTCTGTTTTTCTGTTTCTCATCTCTTTCTCTATCTCTCTCTATTTCTGCTTTTCTATCTCTCTCTCTATCTCCCTCTATCTCTGTCCTTGTATGTCTCTATTTGTCTCATTTCTCTCTATCAATTTCCCTGTCTTTCTATATTTCCTTCTCTATTTTTCTTTGTCATCTCTCTCTCTTCCCCTCCCTCTATCTCTCTCTGTTTCTCTTCTTGTATATCTCTTGATTTATCTCTCTCTACCCCTCACTGTCTCTCTCTTTCCTTCCGCCTGTCTCTCTCTCCTTGTATATTTCTCTATTTCTCATTTCCTGTTCTCTGTCTATATTTCCTTTTCTCTCTCTAACCCTCTATTTTTCTGTCATATCTCTCTCTCTCTCTCTCTCTGTCAATTCAATTCAAATGAGCTTTATTGGCATTAAATACATCAGTATCTGTTGCCAAAGCAAAACAAATGATGATAATAATAGTAGCAATAATAATAAAAAATAATTGAACATCTGTCTCTCTCTGCATTTCTCTCTCTCCTTGTATATATCTCTCTATCTCTCTCTTTCTCTCTATTTCCTTTCCTCTCTCTACCTCTGTCTTTCCCTATTTCATTTATTTCTCTCTCTTTCGTCTCTATTTTCTCCATTTATTTCTGTTTTTTTTCTCTCTCTCTCTCTCTCTTTATATATATGTAAATGTTTATTTCCCCTTTCTCTCTGTATCTGTTTTCTCTCTATTTCCATTTCTCTTTATTCCTCTCTCTCTCTTTCTCCATCTATTTCTCTCTTGTATTTCCCTCTATTTTTCTGTATCTTTCGCCCGTTCCTGTCTCTCTCTCCATCTCTCTATCTCTCTCTCTATATATGTACAGTGTATTTCTCTATATTTCTCTCTCTCTCTCGCTGTGTGTCTATGTCTCTCTCCCTCTGTCTCTCTCCACATCTGGTTTTGGGAGGAGAAAAACAGCAGATTAAGGGACTGGACTGTTCCAGCTGCGCTTTTTCAGAGGGGGAACACATCTGATCTGATGCCTAAAAACACAGTTTTCCTTCTTTAAAACCAAAGATCCGCCCGGTTTCCTTTTAAAGTTTTATCAATTATAAAAGTCAATTATCAAACCTTTAATTAAACAAATTAAGCAGGGTTTAATTGACATAACCGAGATCCTCTCATGAGCCCACCCCCTCCCTCTGTCACGGAGTGGTACGGTCCAGAAGGGGGTTGGTTCTAGCGGAGCAGACCAAACCAAGCCAAGCCGAGGCAGGCTGTGTGTAAACGGGGAGACGCGCCGCGCCGTGCCGTGCCGTGCCGTGCTACAGGCTGCGCGTGGATTACATTTTTTACGCGTGCAAAAAAAAAAAAATCCCGTTTTCTATGAGAAGAGCAGAGGAAGAAGACGAAGAAAACGCAGGAGGAGTGTGAATGGGACGGTGGATTTAAATCAGAGGAGTTTCTGCTCTTTATGTCCAGGTAGGAGGAGGAGGTGGGGGGGGGGGGGCGGTGTTTTCTCTCCGGTCCGACCGATGCTGGGGGCAGATAGGAAGGAGGGGTGGGGGGTATTTAGGTATTTGCAGGGTAGATGTGTGTGTGTGTGTGTGTGTGTGTGGAAAACGCCTCTCCTCTCTCCTGCAGCTTTAATCCAGTCTCATCTCCATCAGCCTGTTCGCTTCTTTTTACGCGTGGAAATTCCCTGTTTTCCTCAGGTTTCTCTGTGCAGAGGGGAGGGGGGGCAGTGTGTGTGTGTGTGTGTCGGGGGGGTGGGTGGTGGTAAATGAGTGGAGTTGGTGGGTTGATGCCCAGGTAGGGCTGGGGTTGGGGTGGAGGGGGGCGGGGGCATGATGTGGAGGGTATTTGGGTATTTTGGAGGCACGCTGGCCGAGCGGCGCGCTGGAAAACGCCTTGATTCATTTCTGTGTTTCTGCAGCTTCAGTCTTTATCTCACTGCTCTGCTCCGGACTGCGTGGATGTTCACACCGCTCAATGCGCGCTGAATGGGTGCGTAAAAGAGGCGTTTTTGGGGCTGGAAGTGTGTGTTTTCGCTGTGTGTGTGTGTGAGAGAGAGAGAGAGGAGGAAGAGGAGGAGGAGGAGGAGGAGGAGGGGGGGTCTGGGAGGCTGTAGACGCCGATCCATTTAAGAACAAAGGAGGAAGCAGAAAAAGCTTTAAATTCCCTGCTGAAGCTCCAGACCTCCGCTCCTCTCTCCGAAACCTTCCCTCGACTCAGTTTTCTCTTCCCGAAGCAGAAAATCCGTTTTTTTTTGTTCCGTCTCTTCTCCGAACGGCTGGATGTTCTTCCATGTGCCTGAAGAGAGAGAGAGAGAGAGAGAGAGGGAGAGGGAGAGGGAGAGGGAGAGGGGCTTCATCCCCCGATCACAGCCAATGCCCGATCAATCGATCAGGTTCTGGTTTCGATATGAATCGGATCCGTCCGGACTGTGAATCAAACTGTTTATCCGCTTAGAAATGCGTTTGGGGAAAAAAAAGGTGATTCGTGAAAACACATTGTTATCAGTGTGACCCGGATGGACGGAGCGTGATACAGTCTTACCGCCGGGATCTGAAGGTTATCAATTAGGAGATCGATTAGTAATGTGATCAGTTGTATAACAGGGCGATGTGTGAGTGAACGACCGGCATAAAAAAACAGCAGTAACTCATATTCTGATTCTAATATTCTGCTCCAGACTGACCTGATAGACCCTCATATATATTCATATCAACAGGATATATAGGTTATCAATGATTTAATCGATTAGTAATGTGCTGTGGTTTATAATAAGGGGTGAAAAGGGAGATTTCTGTGACAAAGCAGCATCAAAACAACAGCAGCCTCTGTCTTCTGCTCCAGACTGACCCAGATGGATCCTAATATACACTCTTACTGATAGCATCTTCAGCTTATCAATTATCTAATCGATCAGTAATGTGATCTGGTGGATAATATGGGATGGAGGAGATTTATGCACCGAAGCAGGACAATAACAGCAGCGGCCTCTGTGTGAGACTGACCCAGATGGATCCTAATATACGTTTTCACCAACTGCATCTTTAGCTGATCAATAATGAAATCACTTAGTAATGTGATCAGTTGTATAATAAAGGATAAAAATAGGATCTCTGTGGCTGAGCAGCAGAGAAGCAGCAGCAGGCTCGGAGTTCTGCTCCACAATAACCCAGATAAATATTATTATACATTTTTACCAATGGGATCTTTAGGTTATCAATTATCTAATCGATCAGTAATGTGATGTGGTGGATATTAAGAGATGAAAATGTGAATCATGTGACCAGCAGAACAGAAACAGTCGCAGTGTTTCTGGTCCAGACAAAGCTCCAGTCTGAGGCTGTCAATTATATAATCGATCAGTTCGATCAAATTCTGCTGTTTAATAATGGATATAAAGGAGATTTATGTGACCAAGCAGCATAAATACAAGGTTATCAATTATATTATCAGTTATTATATAATCGATTAGTGGAGTGATGTATAATAAAGGATAAAAACAGGATTGGTGTGGCCGAGCAGCACAGAAACAACGACAGCCTCAGTGTTTTCAGTCCAGACAAACCTACAGGTTATCAATCATCTGATCGATCAGTAATGTGATCAGCTGAGTAACGAGAGATGAAAACTGAGATGTTTTGCGTCCAGGCAGCCTCAGCGTGGATGAGTCCATACACACACACACACACACACACACACACACAGCTGTAGTCACGTGACGGAGGTGTTTTTTTCCATCAGAATAGCTGATGTTGGGGAGAGGGAGGATGAGGAGGGTGGGGATGAAGAGCTGGAGCCAAAGCCTTGTATAACTGTGTTTGAGGATATTTGAGGTGTTTTGTTGTTTTTTAGAGCAGCGGTTCGCAAATTTTTTACACTTTTTCCCCAAACTGATGAATTTAGTCGGAGGGAAACCGTCTGGTTGTTTGAATTTTGGTTTCCCGCTCTGTGCCGCGGCCGTCCGGATCCGCCCGTCTGTCTTTCTTCTTCTAGGAAAGGGAAATAAAAGTGAGATTAAACTGTTCTTCATGTTGCTGGGACCCCTGGTTCCCCCTCAGTGACCCCCGCCGGTCCCCGGACCCCCCGCTGGTTCAGCTGATGCTCTGATCCAGACTGACTGACTGAGCAGCAGCAGGAAAAGCTTCAGTTCCTGATAAAGAGACTGTTCTCTGTTTCTGCCTGCAGGGAAATAGTCTTTTCTGTTGCCCCGCCCCCTTTCCACAGGGGGTCAGAGGTCAGAGGTCAGGGGTCTGGAGCCGGTAGGATTCACCCTGGATTCAACCGATGCCGGGTCGTACTTTTCTCTGAGTCTGGAATACGTCACAACTCCGCCATCCCAGTAGTTCGTTCACCTGCTTTATGATCGGAAAATTGAGGACGGAAAAACAGTTAGCAGTTGAGCTAGCGATAGCCTAGCTCAGTGGTTCTCAACGTGGGGTCCGGGGACCACCGGGGGTCCTCCAGGGGGTTCCAGGGGGTCCCCAGCAAACTGATGAATTGTTAAAGATCATGATTATTTAATTTAAAAGAAGTGAACACAGTTAGAGAATGTAGAAGAAAGATGTTCTGATCAGTTTCTCTGTTATCTCTCTACCTGCAACACAGACAGTCATGGAGTTCTGGACAAAACCAAATCTGACAATAAAAATATTCTCAGATTTGGGTTCGAGAGACAAAATCTCATCAAATGGGGTCTGTGGCTCTGATGTGGACTGGATTAGGGTCCTTGATGTGAAAAAGGTTGAGAGTCTCTGGTCCAGGCTGTTAGCAGTCGAGCTAGCGAGCGATCTGCAGTGTTTCCACTCTCAGGCCGACGCTCCTGCCAGCAGTCTTTTTATCAGAGACATCACTTTTTCCAAACTCACCAAGTGTGTGTGTGTGTGTGGTGTGGTGTGGTGTGGTGTGTGTGTGTGTGTGTGTGTGTGTGGTGTGTGCACGCACATTAAATCACACAGTGATGCTCACCAAAATTAGTTTTAGTCTTGTTTCTTCCCTCTGAGTCACACAGAGAATCGAACCCTCGACCCTGACAGTCTGGTGTGTGTGTGTGTGTGTGTGTGTGTGTGTGTGTGTGTGTGTGTGTGAGTGTGTGTGTGTCAGTCTGTATTAGTAAAGCCATAGATCTATAGTAACATGATTTCCTCCTCCCGTCTCCAGAGTGTCCCAGTTACCCTAGATATTGGAAATCCATCACTCCCTGCTTATGGAATATTGATTATAGTGTGTGTGTGTGTGTGTGTGTGTGTGTGTGTGTGTGTGTGTGTGTGTGTGTGTGTGTCTATCACATTATAATTCAGTGCCATGGCAGTGTGTAGCTCTACTGTAATTGAAATGAGGTCAACATGTTACCTGCAGCCTTGTGTGTGTGTGTGTGTGTGTGTGTGTGTGTGTGTGTGTGTGTGTGTGTGTGTTAGACAATAACTCCATTCATTCCTATTGTAGCTGACAGAACAGGGATAAAATATTAAAATATGTCAGCCTGTCTCTCTCTCTCTAGCAGTCTGTTTTTCTGCCTGTCTCTCTCTCTCTCTCTCTTTCTCTCTCTCTTTCTGTCTATCTCTCTCTATCACTCTGCCTGTCTCTCTCTCCACCAGTCTGTCTGTCTGTCTGTCTGTCTCCGTCTGTGTAATTTAATCCAAAGCAGTTTGTCAGACTGTTAGCTACTGAGAGGCTGTCTGCAACACACACACACACACACACACACACACACACAAACTAACAACACAACCACACGTCATTGTTTACTAGTAGACTATTAGACTCAAGAGGAAACAAACACACACACACACACACACACACACACACACACTGAGTCAGTGATAGACTCAGTGTTGAGGAAGAGCTGAGTCAGCAGAGAGAGAAGAAAGACAAAGACTGAACAGCTCTGATATACTTTCAACATTACAGCCAACGACCTGCAGCGTTTCACACACTGTTCTCTATACAGGGATCTGTTTCATATTGAAGCTTTACAGTTTCACCAGCAGCTGAGTCTCATGATGGAGGAACATGTAGAACTGTGTGTTAGTTAATAAAGTGTAAATCTGTAGAACTGTGTGTTAGTTAATAAAGTGTAAATCTGTAGAACTGTGTGTTAGTTAATAAAGTGTAAATCTGTAGAACTGTGTGTTAGTTAATAAAGTGTAAATCTGTATGAAGCAGCTAGAAGCAGAGAGCAGCTGAGTCAGCTTGTTGTGGTGTGGCTGTAGATCCATTCAGTAACGTTCTCAGTAAAAGTGAATAGTGTGATAAGGTGGATTTGGTTACTGTGACACAGTAAACTGTCTTGTCTTTAGCCCTAGTCTCTACTCCAAAACACTCTGAGTTGTAGCTTGAGAAGAGTCAGCTCAGTTAACCTGAACAAACTGTTAGCTAGCTAACTAGCCGGCAAACACACTGATGTTAATGTGAACACGCTAACGCTAGCCGCTGCTAGCTACGTTAGCTAGTGTGCTAATCAGATGTGTTAACAACAAGACAGTGATGTTAGCTGACCAGATACTATGGTTAGCTAGCTAACAAGCTGACATTATCTAAACACTAAATCAATCAGATGGATCAGTGATGAAATGATCAGTTCAGTCAGAAACAGACAGAAATTAACCGTCTGTTCAATTCTGTTGAGACGACAGAAACACAGTCAGCTGTTCACAGAGCTGAGGACCTCCAACATGGCCGCCAGAGGAGGGTTACATCACCTGAAAGGTTTCTATTAGTTAGTATTGTGTTCAAATTCATGTCAGCGTATTCGAAGGCTAACCAAGGCTGCCAGTAAGAAACATCCATGCAAAACCTACTAGATTTAAGTGGGAAGAAGGAAATAACTGGAGGTATTAGCCTACTTGCTAACGCAGTAAAGTACTGGTGTTCAGATGTGTGTTGTAGGTGTTTCAGTGTCTGAAGGAAGAGAGACGTGAAGCTCATGGGATTTTCTGTACTCATAACAGATGAATTGTTAAATGGCTGATCTGATGCAGACTGATACTGGGTCAATACAAGTTCCTCTTTCTGCTCCTGGTCAGGAGAACGTGACGCTCATGGGATCAAACCCCTGATGCGAGATCACTTCAGGTCACGACTTTCTGAACTCGGAAATTCGCAATGTCACTGTGGATTTTAGTGCCGTCGCACTTTAATGACATCAGAGGACAAAGCAGCATGTGGATATTGATCAGTAAAGACTGCAGGCTGCTGGGATCAAACTGTTTGTTCAGAGAAACTCACAATACTGTGAGATGTTGCTGCTGTACAACACTACTCACAGAAGCAAACAGGCTAATATATAGCTACCATGCTAACGCGGCCGCGGTAGTTAGCGTTAGCGTTAGCGTCTACTAACACAGTACCTGATACCGCTCAGAATCAGCTGTTCAGAGTCTCATGTTACGCTGATGGAGCTTGGAAAGAGAAACTGCAACATTAAGAGCCAGAGATGGGACTCAAGTCACATGACTTGGACTCGAGTCACAGTTTTAATAGCTTGAGTCTTGACTTGATGCATGAAGAGAAGACTTGAGACTTGACTTGACTTGGGTTCTGGTGACTTGGGACTTGACTCTGACTTGTACTTTGATGACTTGAAAAGGTTTCTAAAGTCTTGACTTGAGATCTTGTGTTTGTGTAAATGACTTAGATTGAAAGTGATGAGATTTGTTCCAGCAGACGACTGAATTTAAATTCTGTTTTCTGAATTTGTATGGAATGATTGAATTTATTGAAGTTGAAACTGATTATAGAAATCAAACTCATGATGCTCTTACCAAGTTTTTATCCTATTAAAACCATATTGCATTGAAAAGTCCTAGATATTTAGTTTTCTTTAAGATATTAAATTGATACTGGACTCTTGATTTGTTCTGACTTGACTTGGTAATCTACATTTAGACTTGAGACTGACTTGGGACTTGAGAAAAGTTGACATGGTCACACCTCTCCGATATCGAACCTTTAAAATGTTTGATATTACAGGAATTCAAATTTTCCTCTATTTCTGTAAATATCAGATTAAAGATGTTTCATGAAGAGATAAAATATGATTTTGTTTGATGGTTAAAGTTGTTTTCAAAAATCTGTTAATTCTCACCAGAAGTAATTAGAGCAAATAGAAATTATTGTAAAACATTGATATTATAAGATGTTATACAGCAAATACAATCATCTAGAATTGACTCAAAACATTGGCTTCACTCTCTACACCTGACGCACACACACACACACACACACACACACACACACACACACGCGGATGTGGACACACTCACATGGGTTTGACCCTGGACTTTCTAAGGGCGAAAACATAAAACACACATTCTGAACACATTTATATACCGCACACACACACACACACACACACACACACACACAGGATGAGTGGAGGAACAGAGAGGAAGCAATCAGCTGACACTCTCACTTCCTCCCTCAATCCCTCCTGACCTCCAGCAGACGCTGTGTGTGTGTGTGTGTGTGTGTGTGTGTGTGTGTGTGTGTTTGGATACGTGTTTGGTGTGTGTGTTTTGTGTTTTCGCCCTTCGAGAGGCCGGGGTCAAATGCATGGGAGTGTGTCCACATCCGTGTCTTCTGTGTATGTGTTTTAGTGCGTAATGTGTGTGTGTGTGTGTGTGTGTGTGGTATATAAATGTATTCAGAATGTGTGTTTTGTGTTTTCGCCCTTCGAAGGGTCAGGGTGTGTGTGTGTGTGTGTTCATGTGTTGGTGTGTAATTGCATGTTAGCTTGTGCTTCTACATGTGTGTGCATGTACGTGCGTGTGTGTGTGTGTGTGTGTGTGGCATCACGCTGCAGCTGTTGAGCCATAGAAATGCTTTATGGACCAACAGGGACACATCGAATAGCCAGTGTAGCAACAACGCTGTGTGTGTGTGTGTGTGTGTGTGTGTGTGTGTGTGTGTGCGTGTGTGTGTGCATGTGTGTGCGTGTGTGTGTGTGGTTTACAGTACAGACCTCAGCTGTGTTCAGGGTGGAGTCCAACACACTGCTGGTTTCAGCCTTAAATATCTTCAGATTGAAACCTTCAGCTTCACTGCCGTCTGTTTCTGTACAATAATAAATATAATATCATGTAATAATAATAAACTTTATTTATAGAGCAGTTTTCAAAACCAAAGCGCCAAAATGCTTCACTATAAGGGACAAGTGCAAAAAATCTGAATAAAAACTGAAGCTGCTGTAAAAATAACAGCAAAGAGATTAAAAAAAAAAGACAAATAAATGACAATAAATAAATCTAAATCTGATAGAAAATGTAAAATTCAAATACAAATGGGTCAACTTGATAAAGTCGAGCAGGATTAAAGGCAAACTGTGTCCAGCTCTCGGTCTGAAACTCCCAGCCTCACTGTTTAGTTTCTCCAACCATTAAAGTGTCATTAGAAGCTGAAGTGTAAACTCTACTGTGTCTATTTTAAGAAGTGAAGTGGAGCTGTAGCTCTGCTGCGTGTTCAGTCTGAACCTGAACAGGACCGGAGCCGGAGGTCCGGAGGCCAGCGGAGGTTTTTATGAGGCTGCCGCCATGTTGGAGGAGCGGCGAGCTTCTTCTGATGAAACAGAGACAGTCCGGAGTGTCACAGCTGCTCAAAACATCTGGAAACACCTTAAATAATCTGAATTTAACTCTCCGTGTAGCTCAGGTAGTACCTTGTCGTGTCTCTTCCTCCGTGATAAAACCCCCAAATCAGTGATTCTGTGATCTGTTGCTCCGGTAGAGCAGACTGGAGAATTGTGTTTTTTTTCTCTCTCCATTCACTGCCGTTGTCTGGAGGAACAGTCTGAAAATCACTTCTAGCACATAAAGAAACGCCGACACAGCAGATTCTGACTATATATAAAAAACTAGTCATGCTGCTGAACTGTTTTGAAGTGAATCTCTTTCTTTATGTTTATTAAACCTTTCAGTCTGAACAAGTGGAACACCGAAATCCGGTCGGAGGAAACTTATGATGATGGAACGAAGAAAATAATACCAATAATTGTAAATAGGTGAAAAATGGTGGGAGAGGAGTTTGACGAAGCAGATTCTGACAATATATAAAAAACAAATCTGACTTTCTTTTGGTTTGTTCACATTTTCACCTCAGTTTCTAATTTGTTAAATCAGTAAGTGATGAATTGTAACTGTCTGGTGATTTCAGGGAGTTTTAATGATAAATGCAGAAGTTGGAGGTGCGACTGCAGCTTTAGATTTATTTTACTTCTACGTTGGTCTTAAATTCAGTTCCAGGTAGCATTAAAAGGCCTTCACAGTCTTAAATCCGTCTTCCTGGACCCTGCAGACGGCCTGACAGGACTCTGCTGTAAAAAAAGGGTGAAAGGATCATTTCTCAGAATAAAAGACGGAGAAGATCCTCGTTTTATCAGCGAGGAAAAGGCGATAACGTTTGGATTTATATTCTTATTTAAGACGTTAAGCCGACTCTCTGATCCACAGAGACTCCGCTCAGGTCAACAGCAGAACCGGCTTCGGCTCCTAGATCACCAACATTACACCAAGCCACCAGTCAGGAGGTCAAAGGTCAGAGCCAGACAGTAGATGGGACTCATTTCCATGGCGATAGAGGAGTGAAGGGATGACAGGCGGGATGTTTTTGGGAGCAGAGGAGGACGGTTCGGGTGACGTGACGCACATCTCGAAGAGAAAAACAGTCTTTGATTCGGTCGCCGCTCCTCCAACATGGCGGCGTTTCTCCTGTGAGCGTGACAGACTCGTTCTGAAGTCCTATTTTAAACCGCCGACATGAATCTATTTCCATCCTGGTGAGTTAACACAGACTGACTGAGTGGGCAGGCTGAACGCTTTCTTCTGCTGCAGAGGAAACACTAACAGTTTATCTAAGAGACTGCGTTCGTTTCTGAGTTACTAGAACATGGTTTTCTGCGTTAAATGAAGAAATAGTGAAAAATATTGACGACTGCAAATTACAAATCCGAGCAGTTTTTCTCTCAGAGGGAAATGGATCTGAGGCGGCTTCCTAGAACATGGTTTTCTGCAGTGGTGGAAAAAGTTCTTAAATCCTTTAGTTGTAGCCAATACCATGATGGAAAAATATTCCTTTTAAAAGTAAAAGTTTACTTCAGTAAAAGTCTAGAAGTATTAGCAATAAAATGAACTGAAGTATGAAAAGTAAAAGTTGTCATTCTGTCAGAGAGTTAAATGATTGAAGCATGAACCTGTCAGAAGTATTTTAATGTTGTCGTCTAACTGCTCCAGATACTGTTGGGGAGTTTAAACTCTAACAATGCAACATATTTTATGAGCTTATCGTATGTTTTGCATGTAAAACCTTATTCTGCAAAGTATCTAGTAACTCCAGCTGGCAGATAAATGTAGAGGAGGAAGAAAAACAAGATTTCCCTCTGAAATGTAGTGGAGGAGAAGTAGAAAGTCTCACAGAATGGAAATACTCAAGTAAAGTGCAAGTACCTCAAAATTGTACTTAAGTAGTGTACTTGAGTAAATACTGAGTTACTTTCCACATCTGGTTTTCTGTTGCTGAGGAGAAACACTGGACTGTGACACAGGTTTAAGAAAAAATCTGCGACATTTTCATCTAAATAGATATTGGAGAAACAGAATAAATCCTAATCTCTTTGTGCTTAAAATTTGTATAAAACAAGAAACACAGGGCAAATATTAAAGAGCATCATTAGCATTAGCAATAGTCAATATATGAGCTTGGAATTATAGTTGGTATTAAGTTCTGTCTGACTTTTATTCACATTGAGTTATCCACTTATTCATGATGTTTGAATGTAACTTTATGCTTGTGTGGCTTTTTTTAAACCCCGTTTTGGATTTAAATAGACCCTTTTAACTCTGAATCTCAAACTACACACACACACTCCTTCAGTTTTCTGTCTAGAAGGAAACTACTTTTGAATGTTGTTTTAGTTAAAAGCTGTGACTGAGCTGATCTGGCTTGACGCTCGCTGCTTCCCGGCTGCTAATGACCGAACCATTCCTGTCATGCTGAAGTCTGGAAACAGACGATCGCTCGGACTTCACGGGTTTAAAATAGCTGCTGTTAATGTGAGCGGTTTAAAGCGGCAGGTAAACGGTTTTATCAGAGCGCCGATGAAGCGGTCGGGCCGGGCGGACCGCCGGCTCCCGGCAGCAGAGAGGAGATTTTAACTTTATTTCTCCAGGGAAGAAATGAAGAAATGAATGCTTCACATTCACTTCACAGCAGCAACTGGAACTTAAAGCCACACTGAAATGAAAAGTGATTTTTGTTCTGTCACACCATACACCTAGTTTACAATTTATGCCCCAAAAAATGACAAAAACACTATTTTCTTGTATTTTTATATCAAAATCACATTACTTTAACTTCCCTGAAAACAGAACATCTTAAGTGGTGACATCACTGCGTACCAGGAAGCGTAAATAAAAATCTCAACACAAAAAAAACAAAACATCACAGATTTTGGAACAAACTGCCTTTCTCTCCCTGACTGATATCCCATTGGTTTAGACTTTTGATTGATCCCTCCCTGCGTTATGTCCCGCCCCCACTTCCTGTTTAAACAGGAAATACATCACATTAAGGAAGGAAGAGGCTCCCAACATGCCGTTTCATTGTGACCGCTGGGTTAGGTGACTAGTAACTGGAGCTTTACTTCTTCCTCTAGAGTTTCTCATCTCTTCTGGGATTCAACCCAACATCCTTCCAGTTGGTTCTATGTGTTGCAGCTCTGTGGTTCCTCCAGCCTACAGATGGACAGTGTGTCTCTGTTTGAGTCTCTGGCCAAATTACCAATTTACCATCTTGTCCTAATTCAATTCATTAGAGTCTGAGCTCCGATCTCAGCAGGACTGAATCACGGCGGCCCAGTTAGAAACCACCGGAACGCTTTGTAGAGCGAAGAAACGACCGTTTATTCACTGAGAAGACACAAAACACAGATATGGAACCAGGCTGGAAACCACCAGCTAATACTGATGGATGTTCCTCAGTCTGGTCAGTTAGTCTAGTCTACTAGAGTCCGGTTCTATTCTAAACATCTAGTTGGATGGTAAAAGGGTGTCTTCGCTCGGTTCTCAACAGATCTGGTTTACTGAGTTCTGGTTTGAAGGTTCTGGCTGCTCTGCTTCACTGCAGGGTGACGTGACATGGTGAAGTGTTTCTGTCCTGATGGGAGGAGAGTCTTCCATTTTCCATTTTCCATCGTCCTTACCCACAAAGTACCAGCGGTCACTGAACAGCCTGATGGGAATGAAAACCATGTAACCCAGACCGCAGCCGTCCAGACACCAGATCAACCAGACTGGTCCTGAGGTTTCCACCAGCATCGCCAAAACCAAATGCAGTTTCACGGAGAAATATATTGTTCATCCTTCCACTGGAGAACCAAACTTAGAATCAATCAAACTTTTTCACCCACATGGCTGTTGCTAACAGGCTAACCAAGGCTAATGGTAACTTCTGGGCTGTTAGCTTTTTGTGCATTTAGCATTTGGTTTTCCAGCTTTTGTCACATTAGGAGATATTTGATATTTTTCCTTCGTCTTAGTTGTTCTTCAAAGTAAAGAATCTGAAACAAATGCTGTGTAAATATTACATGTTACTCCCAGTACAGAAGAGAGCAGCAATTTAAAACTAGAATTGTGTAAAATGAAGCTTTAATTTCTGTTTCATTTTTACCTCTGATTGACAGGAGGCGGGTCCTAACGTTACCACAGAGAACATATTAGTTCAAAGTTTTATTTTGGAGAGGAAAAAGTGGAAATTGGACACAGAGAACAGCTTTAGCTTTAGCTTTAGCTTGCTTTGTTTCCAAGCAGAACGCGGAACTAAGACTGCTTGGCTCTTTTCTGTCTTCTTTGAATTTGTGTTAGCCTGTGATGTTAGCCTGTGATGTTAGCCTGTGATGTTAGCCTGTGACGTTAGCCTGTGACGTTAGCCTGTGACGTTAGCCTGTGATGTTAGCCTGTGATGTTAGCCTGTGACGTTAGCCTGTGACGTTAGCCTGTGACGTTAGTCTGTGACGTTAGCCTGTGACGTTAGCCATGGTGATTTTTACATATTTGTGTTTCTCTGCTGTCAACAGAAGTTAAAAATGATAACCTCTGTGCTAACAGGCACAGAGATTAGAGGAAATGCTGGGCAGTTAGCTGGACAAGCTAGGTTAGCTAGCCAGCTGACGTTCCATGTTCAGATTAGCCATACTAGCCTATAGCTATCTAGGTAAGCTAGTTAGCTATAGCTAATGATGGCTTGGCATGATGTTGGCATGATGACCATGAGTTTTGACCAGAGTTCCTTCTTGCAATTCAAGTTTGCCAGTTAGTTAACATGCGGCAGACTGTGTTCTGTGGCTCCGCCCACAGAGCAGCGAAGTGTCGTCGTCACCTCCGGCTCCATCAGGCTCCATCAGGCTCCATCAGGCTCCATCAGGTCCGGGTCCTTTCATTTTTCACCTGTCGAAAATGAACAGGATTTCTGGTTCCCATTTACCAGTTGTTTCGTCCTATGTGACATTAGTAATATTAGAACTCCCATCTGCCCCGGGAGCAGGACTGTGGAGCCAACATGGCCGCCGCTGGAGAGCGTTGCGGATCAAACTGTTTGGTTTCCATCAGCTAATTCCATTAGATAAAACTTCACCCAGTATCACAGCAA
>NC_136010.1:1914280-1919280 GCF_048128805.1 Centroberyx gerrardi
AACTCAGCAGAGATTACTGTGATGAAAATGATTTGGCAGCTAAAGATCTGTGATCATAGAGGAAAAACATTTTATGCGACATCATCAGTTATTTGTAATAGTTGATATTAGGGAACATTTTCTTTTCCTTTAAACTCATATGTGAGGTGTGTTTTGGTGGTTGGGGTGTGTGTGTGTGTGTGTAACAATTGTTAAGTTAATATAAGCTAGAAGTCTTGTTTACAGTTCTTCTAAATCATTTTCAGGTGTTTCTGTATTACGTCGCGGTCACTTTAAGAATCTCAGGAAGGTAGTAACAAGAAATCACCTCTCACCTGTCATGTGACCAGTAATCAGGAAGTAAGAGCGCATGGCACAGAGAACTGCTGTTTCTGTTGCATCTGAACTGAATCCAGTGAAATCTGCACACATCTTGTGCCTTTGGCAGCATCGTTCTCGCTTAAAGCAGCGGTTCTCAAACCTTTTGACCCTTTAAAACGAAGTGATGCCTCCTCCTCGCTCCTCCCCTCTCCTCCTCGCTCCTCCCCTCTCCTCCTCGCTCCTCCCCTCTCCTCCTCGCTCCTCCCCTCTCCTCCTCGCTCCTCCCCTCTCCTCCTCACTCCTCATCGCTCCCCCTCGCTCCTCCTCGCTCCTCCCCTCTCCTCCTCGCTCCTCCCCTCTCCTCCTCGCTCCTCCCCTCTCCTCCTCGCTCCCCCTCGCTCCTCCTCGCTCCTCCCCTCTCCTCCTCGCTCCCCCTCGCTCCTCCTCGCTCCTCCCCTCTCCTCCTCGCTCCTCCCCTCTCCTCCTCACTCCTCATCGCTCCCCCTCGCTCCTCCTCGCTCCTCCCCTCTCCTCCTCGCTCCTCCCCTCTCCTCCTCGCTCCTCCCCTCTCCTCCTCGCTCCCCCTCGCTCCTCCTCGCTCCTCCCCTCTCCTCCTCGCTCCCCCTCGCTCCTCCTCGCTCCTCCCCTCTCCTCCTCGCTCCTCCCCTCTCCTCCTCGCTCCCCCTCGCTCCTCCTCGCTCCTCCCCTCTCCTCCTCGCTCCCCCTCGCTCCTCCTCGCTCCTCCCCTCTCCTCCTCGCTCCCCCTCGCTCCTCCTCGCTCCTCCCCTCTCCTCCTCGCTCCTCCCCTCTCCTCCTCGCTCCCCCTCGCTCCTCCCCTCTCCTCCTCGCTCCTCCTCGCTCCTCCTCGCTCCTCCCCTCTCCTCCTCACTCCTCATCGCTCCCCCTCGCTCCTCCTCGCTCCTCCCCTCTCCTCCTCGCTCCTCCTCTCTCCTCCTCTCTCCTCCTCGCTCCTCCCCTCTCCTCCTCACTCCTCATCGCTCCCCCTCGCTCCTCCTCGCTCCTCCCCTCTCCTCCTCGCTCCTCCCCTCTCCTCCTCGCTCCCCCTCGCTCCTCCTCGCTCCTCCCCTCTCCTCCCCTCTCCTCCTCGCTCCTCCTCGCTCCTCCTCGCTCCTCCCCTCTCCTCCTCGCTCCTCCCCTCTCCTCCTCACTCCTCATCGCTCCCCCTCGCTCCTCCCCTCTCCTCCCCTCTCCTCCTCGCTCCTCCCCTCTCCTCCTCGCTCCTCCTCTCTCCTCCTCTCTCCTCCTCGCTCCTCCCCTCTCCTCCTCTCTCCTCCTCGCTCCTCCTCGCTCCTCCCCTCTCCTCCTCTCTCCTCCTCGCTCCTCCCCTCTCCTCCTCTCTCCTCCTCGCTCCTCCCCTCTCCTCCTCGCTCCCCCTCGCTCCTCCCCTCTCCTCCCCTCTCCTCCCCTCTCCTCCCCTCTCCTCCTCGCTCCTCCCCTCTCCTCCTCTCTCCTCCCTGCTCTTCCCCGCTCCTCCCCAAAAAGCAAAAAAAATGAGAGAAATCTAAAAAATTACACATGATAATAACTTTGTTTAGTAGAAATATGTTCTTTTTTCCTATCCCACAAATCATCTCTCTTAAAGTGACAGACATTTCAAAAAGTCTCCAGTGTAAATGATGAGCAGCTTCAGTCCAGAAATATTGGTATCTGTATCGTATCGTATCAATATTGGTATCGGTATCGGTATTGTCTCGGTCTCGGTCTCGGTCTGGGTCTGGGTCTGGGTCTCAGTCTGGGTCTCAGTCTCAGTCTGAGTCTCAGTCTGGGTCTCAGTCTGGGTTTCAGTCTCAGTCTGAGTCTCAGTCTGGGTCTCAGTCTCGGTCTGGGTCTCAGTCTCAGTCTGGGTCTCAGTCTGAGTCTCAGTCTGGGTCTCAGTCTGGGTCTCAGTCTGGGTCTCAGTCTCAGTCTGAGTCTCAGTCTGGGTCTCAGTCTGGGTCTCAGTCTCGGTCTGGGTCTCAGTCTCAGTCTGAGTCTCAGTCTGGGTCTCAGTCTGGGTCTCAGTCTGGGTCTCAGTCTGAGTCTCAGTCTGAGTCTCAGTCTGGGTCTCAGTCTGAGTCTCAGTCTGGGTCTGGGTCTGGGTCTCAGTCTGGGTCTCAGTCTGGGTCTCAGTCTGGGTCTGGGTCTGGGTCTCAGTCTGGGTCTGGGTCTGGGTCTGGGTCTCAGTCTGGGTCTGGGTCTGGGTCTCAGTCTGGGTCTGGGTCTCAGTCTGGGTCTGGGTCTGGGTCTCAGTCTGCGTCTGGGTCTCAGTCTGGGTCTGGGTCTGGGTCTCAGTCTGGGTCTGGGTCTGGGTCTGGGTCTCAGTCTGGGTCTGGGTCTGGGTCTGGGTCTCAGTCTGGGTCTGGGTCTGGGTCTCAGTCTGGGTCTCAGTCTGGGTCTGGGTCTGGGTCTGGGTCTGGGTCTGGGTCTCAGTCTGGGTCTGGGTCTGGGTCTCAGTCTGGGTCTCAGTCTGGGTCTCAGTCTGGGTCTGGGTCTGGGTCTCAGTCTGGGTCTGGGTCTCAGTCTGGGTCTGGGTCTCAGTCTGGGTCTGGGTCTGGGTCTCAGTCTGCGTCTGGGTCTCAGTCTGGGTCTGGGTCTGGGTCTCAGTCTGGGTCTGGGTCTGGGTCTGGGTCTCAGTCTGGGTCTGGGTCTGGGTCTGGGTCTCAGTCTGGGTCTGGGTCTGGGTCTCAGTCTGGGTCTCAGTCTGGGTCTGGGTCTGGGTCTGGGTCTGGGTCTGGGTCTCAGTCTGGGTCTGGGTCTGGGTCTCAGTCTGGGTCTCAGTCGGGGTCTCAGTCGGGGTCTGGGTCTGGGTCTGGGTCTCAGTCTGGGTCTGGGTCTGGGTCTCAGTCTGGGTCTCAGTCTGGGTCTCAGTCTGGGTCTGGGTCTGGGTCTCAGTCTGGGTCTGGGTCTCAGTCTGGGTCTGGGTCTCAGTCTGGGTCTGGGTCTGGGTCTCAGTCTGGGTCTGGGTCTGGGTCTGGGTCTGGGTCTGGGTCTCAGTGTGTCTCATGTTGTTAGTTCAGTGCGGAGCGGAGCTGAAGCTTTATTAGACCGTCAGTGAGAAGACAGACGGAAACAGATCAATAACTCTATCTCTCTCTATCTCACACACACTGCTAATCTCTCATACTCACCGCTGACAGGGCTGAGTGTGTGTGTGTGTGTGTGTGTGTGTGTGTGTGAGAGAGAGAGACTCACTGGCTTCTTGTAAATAATAGTTTTTGAAGCTACTCATCCTTTGGATTTTGGAAAGAACAGCGACTGTGCGTAGTGTGTTTCTACTGTGTGTGTGTGTGTGTGTGCGTAAAGTTGTGTGTGTGTGTGTGTGTGTGTGTGTGTGTGTGTAGTATATGTGTGTTCAGGCTATTGCTTTGCTAAATGAGCCTGCTGGGTTAAGGTTTAGTTTTCTACTGGGAATGAAGTTTTAATATTCATAAAGTTTTTCTTATTTAACGGTGAACAACGTCCACCTCAGGTTTAGCTGCTAACCGTTAGCTAATCTTTTCATGTGACAAACACATGAAAATGGCGTGTTCAGTTCTGATATTGTCACAGAGCCTGATACTTTCCTGGTGAAGAAAGTTCATCTTTACTTATGCCTACCATACACTAGAAGACTTTTAAAAGACTAAAGTCTGACAACACTATTTGCATGAGCCGAGACTAAAGACTTCTGATAATATTAAACATGTTTGATTTTATCGGAAGGTCAAGACGAGAAAAAGACGGACTTAAGACAGCTCGGACTGAGTTTTCTGACCCCCTCACACCAAACGATCGAGATGACGGGAGCGCGCCACAACTCTAGCAAAACTCTCATGATTTTATTCCGACATTGGAAATTTGTCTGCGACTGAAATCGCTTGAAAAGTCGTTTGGTGTAAGGTCGCCATTAGTTTGTGATCTGAGTTTCAGAGTTCATGTTTGTGTCATTAAGTTTTGTGAGACTGTTGTAACATTAGCATCCGTGTCTTTGCTAAATGAGCCTGCTGTTAGCTAGCTAACCATAGCATCTGGTCAGCTAACATCACTGTCTTGTTAACACATCTGATTAGCACACTAGCTAACGTATCTAGTAGCAGCTAGCGTTAGCGTGTTCACATTAACATCAGTGTGTTTGCCGGCTAGTTAGCTAGCTAACAGTTTGTTCAGGTTAACTGAGCTGACTCTTCTCAAGCTACAACTCAGAGTGTTTTGGAGTAGAGACTAGGGCTAAAGACAAGACAGTTTACTGTGTCACAGTAACCAAATCCACCTTATCACACTATTCACTTTTACTGAGAACGTTACTGAATGGATCTACAGCCACACCACAACAAGCTGACTCAGCTGCTCTCTGCTTCTAGCTGCTTCATACAGATTTACACTTTATTAACTAACACACAGTTCTACAGATTTACACTTTATTAACTAACACACAGTTCTACAGATTTACACTTTATTAACTAACACACAGTTCTACAGATTTACACTTTATTAACTAACACACAGTTCTACATGTTCCTCCATCATGAGACTCAGCTGCTGCAGCAGGTTGGAGATGAAACTCTGTATATTAAGTGTTTCATTATCATTCTGATGATAGTGATGAAGTGTGTCTGTATGTATGAAAGACTAACAGCAAATACAGCAAATTAAGCGAGATGGAGGATGGTGGATTATACTGGGAACAGACTGGTGGCCTGTGGTTCTAACTCTCTCTCTCT
>NC_136010.1:1921780-1924633 GCF_048128805.1 Centroberyx gerrardi
GACGCTGCAGCTGGACACGCAGCTCACGCAGATGGACGCCGCCGGGGAGAAGTTCTTCACCTCCAAGATCGTGCGGATGTGCTCCAACGACACCGAGTTCTACTCCTACGTGGAGTTTCCCCTCGGCTGCACCAAGGACGGCGTGGAGTACCGGCTGGTGCAGGCCGCCTACAAGCAGAAGCCGGGCCGGCGGCTGGCGCAGGCGCTCGGCCTGTCCGAGGAAGACGACGTGCTCTTCGTCGTCTTCTCGCAGGTGATTCCCCTTCCTGTCCTCTTTCTCTCATTTCCTTGATCTTGTCTTTATTTCTTTCTCTTTCGCTTCCTATCTTTTCTTTCTCTTTTCTTGTCTTTCTTTACTGTTTCTGTTTCGTTTCTTGTTTGATTGAATCTTTTTGTTTTTATTTGTTTCTTTCTTTCATTTCCTTGATTGTCTTTGCTTCTTTCCTCTGTTTCTGTTTTATTTTGTGTTTGATGGTATCTTTGTTTCTTTGTTCTTTCTTTCTGTTTGCTTTGACTTTTTCTGTCCCTCAGTCTTACTTTCAGTCTTTCTCTCTGTTTTCTTTTCTTAAAGTGTTGTGACACATTTCGTTCTCCACAGCAGACTGGATGAGTTTGTTCAGATGTTTTTGGTGCTCAGGATTTCCCCAGCTGGCCCGGGGATTTGAACCAGCGACCTTCCTGTCACAGTCTAGATTCTTTAACCTTTAAACAGTGATTCTCAACCTTTTTCATATCAAGGGCCCTAATCTAGTCCACATTAGAGCCACAGACCGCATTTGATGAGATTTTGTCTCTCGGACCCAAATCTGAGAATATTTTTATTGTCAGATTTGATTTTGTCCAGAACTCCATGACTGTCTGTGTTGCAGGTAGAGAGGTAACAGAGAAACTGATCAGAACAGTCATTCTTCTACATTCTCTAATTGTGTTCACTTCTTGTAAATGAAATAATTTGCTGCGGACCCCTTGAACCTCCTCAAGTACCCCAGGTGGTCCCCGGACCCCACGTTGAGAACTTAACAGCCAGTCTGTTTACCTCCATCAGGTTAACGGTCCCACATTACAGGAATTCAAATTCCCGCCATCGGATCAAAGATGTTTGACATTGTTAACATTTGATTTTGTTCGAGTGGTTAAATGAAATCAAAACTGTTTTTTATTCCTTCTAAATCACATCAATCACATATACAATACCATGGAAAATATCGCGATATTCATGAAATATGGTGATATTTGATAACATCAGATACCGGCCCCAGCCTGCTGTACGGTGTTGGTGAAGCAGGTCGTTGTGGTTTTGTCCGCAGGGTCAGAAGAACCGGTCCAACCCGCCCAGAGAGACGGTGCTGTGCCTGTTCACCCTGCACCACATCAACCTGGCCATGAGGGAGAGGATCCGCTCCTGTTACCGCGGAGAGGGGAGGCTGTCGTTACCATGGTTACTGAACAAGGAGCTGCCCTGCATCCACACTGTGAGTTACAGTTAGAGAGGAGGGGACTCGAGTCACATGACTTGGACTCGAGTCACATGACTTCAAGTCTCAGTTTGACTTGCTGCATGAAGAGAAGACTTGAGACTTGACTTGACTTGGGTTCTGGTGACTTGGGACTTGACTCTGACTTGTACTTTGATGACTTGAAAAGGTTTCTAAAGTCTTGACTTGAGATCTTGTGTTTGTGTAAATGACTTAGATTGAAAGTGATGAGATTTGTTCCAGCGGACGACTGAATTTAAATTCTGTTTTCTGCAAAACACACACACACACACACACACACACACACACACACAGTCTGCTTCCTCTGCAGAGAATACACACACTACAGCTCTGCATAAAATGCCTGTCTCTCTCTCCCTCCCTCTCTGCCTGCCTGCCTGTCTGTCTCCCTGTCTGTCTCTCTCTCTGCCTGCCTGTCTGTCTGTCTCCCTGTCTGTCTCTCTCTCTGCCTGCCTGTCTGTCTCCCTGTCTGTCTCTCTCTCTGCCTGCCTCTCTCTCTGCCTGTCTCTCTCTCTGCCTGTCTGCCTGTCTCTCTGCCTCCCTGTCTGTCTGTCTCCCTGTCTGTCTCTCTCTCTGCCTGCCTGTCTGTCTGTCTCCCTGTCTGTCTCTCTCTCTGCCTGCCTGTCTGTCTCTCTGCCTGTCTGTCTCCCTGTCTGTCTCTCTCTCTGCCTGCCTCTCTCTCTGCCTGTCTCTCTCTCTGCCTGCCTGTCTGCCTGTCTGTCTCTCTGCCTATCTGTCTGTCTCTCTGCCTGTCTGTCTGTCTCTCTGCCTGCCTGTCTGCCTGTCTGTCTCTCTGCCTATCTGTCTGTCTCTCTGCCTGTCTGTCTGTCTCTCTGCCTGTCTGCCTGCCTGCCTGTCTGTCTCTCTGCCTGTCTGTCTGCAGTGGGGTTACTGCAGGTCAGTCTTGTTCCAGCAGGTTATTTGTTATTCATGCTATGGCTCCACAGCCTGTAATGGTAACCATGGCAACCAAGCAGGGGAAACACGCGATAGGCAGGGGGCGGGGCTTGGGGGGGGTTACCGCCGGCAACCAGCCACGCAGAGAGACACTACTGAGACTGTGATGATATGTGTACCAGTGTAGACTGACAGTCATACCCAGGGTGTCTGTGTGTGTGTGTGTGTGCGTGTGTGTGTGTGTGTGTGTGTGTGTGTGTGTGAGGGAAGATGAGAGGGGGGAAATGAGAAAGTGAAGGAGAGAGAGAGGGAGAGAGAGATCAAGTATGACAGTTGAGAGAGTTGTGATTACAAACAAGAAATAGATAGACGGGCGAGAGACTGAGACAGAGAGAGACAGAGAGAGAGAGAGAGAGAGAGAGAGAGACAGAGAGGGAGAGAGAGACAGAGAGAGAGACAG
>NC_136010.1:1929833-1944833 GCF_048128805.1 Centroberyx gerrardi
CATCGCACAGGAATTCTGGGTAATGAAGTTGAGATTGTTCAGGCCGTTACCCCTCGCTGCCATTTGGGGCAGAGTGCAGCTTTAAATCGACTGAAACATGTTGGACGACTGGAAGATCTGATTCTAACTTTAATTTAGTCTTCAAGTGTATGTGTGTGTGTGTGTGTCTGTGTGTGTGTGTGTGTGTGTGTGTGAAGCGTTGCCAAGTGGTGGGCGGTGGTAACTGTTCCCATGACGATGAGCAGGAATAGAACGCTGCTCTAAGCATGCTGCAGCCGTGTGTGTGCAGTGATGTGTGGTTGATGAGATTACTGTACGCTACACACACACACACACACACACACACACACACACACACACACACACACACTTCAAACTCACCTGTCATCTTTCACCTGGCTACTAAGACTGTATGTGTGTGTGTGTGTGTGTGTGTGTGTGTGTGTGTTAGGGCAGTGTGTGTGTGTAAGGCGGTTAATTCCTTGCAGGGGGTGTAGTTGTGTTTTGAGGAGTGTGTGGGAGGACAGAACGCCCTGGGGGAGGTCCAGGTTACACACACACACACACACACACACACTCTGCCCTAACACACACACACACACACACACACACAGTGCAATAACCTTGACAGAGGAGAGATTAGGAGAAACTTGTCTTCAGCCAGAAAACTACTTCTCCTCCTCTGAAGAAATGCATTACGTGTGTGTGTGTATGTGTGTTAGGGCAGCGTGTGTGTGTGTGTGTGTGTGTGTGTGTGTGTGTGTGTGTGTGTGTTAGGGCAGAGTGTGTGTGTGTGTGTGTGTGTGTGTGCAGTTGGACAGCAGCAGTGGGGTCACAAAAGTAATCTTCTCCTTTGTATTCCTTGCTTGTAAAAAAAAACCTAAAAAAAACCTTGTTGATGATAAAGACTTCCAGTTGTTTCTCCAGTAAACTGCTGAGGTCAAAGGTCAAAATCTATTTTTAGCTCATTTCACAGAAGTTGTTGAGGTCACAGAGTGCAGGAAGACGGACTGAAACATGTACAGTCCCACAGCGCATCATCACCAAGATCTATAATAACGAAAGATAAATCTCTCTCTCTCTCTCTCTGTAGGACTTGGAGGTTTTGTCCCAGGAATTAGTCCGTCTCAGTAAAGACAGCAGTCCTGGTGGCAGCGCGGCCGGGTCGGGATAAGACTATCGCCTGGATCCTCATCTTTCCGGTCCCTTTTCCTCTTCCATGACCCAAGACCAGCTGAGGGCTCCGACTACGTCCTGGAGGCTTCACCATCGCACCGCTCAAGTCCACCTGCTGGGCTACGACTAAATGCTGGAAACTATCCATCACCATCTCTCAATAACAGGATGAAGAGAACGAAGGAAAGTATTTAAGAGATGGAAAGAAGGAAAATAACAGAGGGAATGGAAAGATCGAGAAAATGACTAATTGGGCTCCACTCATCTGTGTTGCTGTTGAATGTACGGTAATTAGACTGTACCACTCAGTTCTCCTATCTGTCAGGTCCTGGCTATGTCCTGGAACACACATGCTTATAACAGACTTATGGTTTCCATTGTAACTGACTGTAAATCTCTGCTTTCATTGGTTTCTATGACCCAAGAGTTTGATTGTATGTCTGCCAGTTGGGTCTTGGCTATGTTCTGGAACACATGCCTGTAATAGATTTATGATTTCTATTGTAACCGACTGAATAACTGCTTTTACTGGTTTCTATGCGCTGTAATTTTACTGTAATCTGTTTTCTCTGTTGGGATCTGGCTATGTTCTGGGTTACCTGCCTAAACAGATGTTTTACTTTATAATTGTGTAACTGCACATCTGCTTTGTTTGCTGTCTTCAGGCCATTCTGTCATTTGGGGTCTGGCTACATCCTGGATCACCTGCCTGTGTGAGACTTCTGTTTTATATCGTAATTATAACTGGAAATCTGCTTTGGTTGCTTTGAATAAGTTATAATTCTACTGTATGTCTGTCTGTTGGGACCTGGCTATGTCCTGGACTACATGCCTGTCTGTTGGAGCACTGGCTCCCAAACTGGATTTCCAGTAAAACCATCATTAGTTTAGTAGAGGCTTCACAGTTTCATCACCAATGTGCTACCAACCAGGACAAAATATTAGGGACATTTACTCTGAGACACTTAAAAAGCCAATATCCCTTATTGATTTCCCTTATTACATGGTAGAGGTACAAGGTAAAGAGAAGCAGACGTTCTCACTGACTAAAAGTGAATAGTGTGATAAGGTGGATTTGGTTACTGTGACACAGTAAACTGTCTTGTCTTTAGCCCTAGTCTCTACTCCAAAACACTCTGAGTTGTAGCTTGAGAAGAGTCAGCTCAGTTAACCTGAACAAACTGTTAGCTAGCTAACTAGCCGGCAAACACGCTGATGTTAATGTGAACACGCTAACGCTAGCCGCTACTAGCTACGTTAGCTAGTGTGCTAATCAGATGTGTTAACAACAAGACAGTGATGTTAGCTGACCAGATACTATGGTTAGCTAGCTAACAAGCTGACATTATCTAAACACTAAATCAATCAGATGGATCAGTGATGAAATGATCAGTTCAGTCAGAAACAGACAGAAACAAAGTGAGCTGTTCACAGAGCTGAGGACCTCCAACATGGCCGCCAGGAAGTCAGCTTGGTCCCTGTAATATTTTAACTGACTGAACCGCTCTGCTAGTTACCTTCAGTCACTTTAAATTGCTTTATCAAAGTGTGTTTGTCGGCCCTGGCTATGTCCTGGACCACATGCTCCATTGTATCATTGTAACTGACTGTATATCTGTACATCTGCTTTGGTTTCTGTCTGTGATTCAGTTTGCTTGTTTTTTTGGTATCGTGTCTGTTGGGCCCTGGCTATGTCCTGGACTAACAGACTTCTGTCTTACAATGTAACCTCCTGTGTCTTTGTATTTCTGTTGTTGCTCTCTGGGATGCAGAGCTGCTCAGAGTCCTTCCTCATATTTATTTGGTTTCATTCACCCTGGGAGGCAAAATGGCTCAAGGAAAAGCAGCTGGGCGTCTCTCTGCTTCGGTCGCTTTCTGTTACGGCTCCCATCAGTGTTTGCTTTCTTTCTTTGTAATTATGTTGTTTAATTCAGACAGGGACACTAAATGGCTCTTCGGCCTGGCTATGTCCTGGACTACATGGCTGTAACAAACCTCGTAACTGACTGTATTTTTGTTTTGGTTGCTGTCTGGAACCGTGACTTTTGAGATCACAGCTCCCATCTGTGGCTCTTTGTCGTCTCTCCTCGCAACCATTTGATTCAGTTCAAACTGGGATGCAAAACGGCTCATGGAAAAGCGACTGATTGTGTCTCTCTGCTTTGTTTGCTTTCTCATATTCAGCTTTTATCTGCAGGGCCATGGCTATGTCCTGGATTACAGGAGCTGAAACAGACGTGTGTCTTATATTGTAACTGACCGTATTTCTGCTTCAGTTTCTCTGTCGCTTTGAGTTTTACCTGAGCTCCCATCTGTACCTGTTCTCCTTCCCTCCTCATCCATCTGGTTTAATGTAACTGGGGACTCCAAATGGCGCAACGGAAAGCAGTGAAATTGTAACCAACTGTTTGCTTTGGCTGCTTTTCTACGACTCGGTTGTTTCTTCTTTTAATGTTTTTGTCTGATCTGTCGGCCCTGGCTACATCCTGGACTATACAACTTATCTTTTATCATAACTGACTGTAAATCTGCTCAGTTTGGAACGTTTGGCGAAGTTCAACCTCGGACAGGAAATGGCGCAAAGAAAAACATTTGTAACTGCTGTTTTTTGGCTTTGATTACTCTCCTGGACTTTGGTTTTTTGCAACAAGGCCCCCGGCTACATCCTGGATTAGACGCCTGTTATAGGCTGCTTCTGCTGACTGGGCCGTGGCTACATCCTGGACTTCCTGCCTGTAGCAGGACTTCTGTTTTATGTTGTAACTGCCTGTATATCTCTGCTTTATTTTCCTTTGAACGCTGCAGAAACATCCGTGCCAGAAAGTGCTTCAGTCTGGTGCTGAGAGGGAAAATGTTTTCTGAAATCAAGTGAGAAAAATGTCTAGAAACAAGTCATACAATCTGAGAGTGAGACTGGTGACTTGTTGAAAGAAAATGTCTCTTGATTTATACAAAAAAAATCCAGTAACCAGTCGAGTTACGTTGAAAACAAGTGAACTGATCTGACCCGGTAAGACCCAGTACCAGACTGAAGGGCCGGGGCCGGGCTATTTGCTGGGTGTCTTTGCAGTGATATGATGATGTCACACTATTACGTCACTTGACTAAAGCGACTCTGTTCTGTTTGTAATGTTTAATCCTGTATATACGCTGTGATATGACTTTAACTGTATGAAGAATCAACTGATCTATTTATGAGACCGATGATCATGATGCTGATTATTGTAACTATGATGAGGTGAAATATGACTATTGTCCGGAGACTGAAGTGTGTCTGTGTGTGTTTCTGCATATAAAGGGGAAAGTATTTCTCCTCACAGAGTTTAATGTGAAGTGGAAGCAGGTCAGAAGGTTTCAGACGGGGGAAACGAGGATTATCAGGAGATTTTTAAGCGTTTTTTATGAGTTGAAATGAGAGAAAGAAGAAGAAGAAGAACACAATGATAAAGTGGATTTCCTCAGCAGGTTCATTCCTCCTCCAACACTGCAGCTGTCAAGATATTCCAGTTCCACATGTCGGATTTTCACCAGAAGTTAATCATTTCTTCCGTGTCTCATTACCAACTTGTTTCACATTTTCCTGACTGGACCTGAATGGGACATGAGATGAGGTTTGGAGAAGTCAGCAGGTCGGTTCTGTCTAAACATGAGATGAGCTCTCCCGTGCCTCCATGTTGTCTGATTGGTCCAATAACGGAGGGTTCGTCTCTCCTTCTGTCTGCTGATTGGCCACAGAATTTCATGGTGTTACATGAATCTGTTCGTATATTACTTGCCTTTTTAAGAGAAGCCACGCCCCCTCTGGCCAATCGGTGTGAAAAGTTCATCAGTTATCAAACTTTCCACAAATTTTTGTACAAATCCATCGATAACTTTTTTAATAATCCTGCAAACAGACAGAAAATAAAACCAGTCCAACTCTTATCATTTAACTTGGAGAATGAGACACTGAAGCAGATAGAGAGAGAGAGAGAGAGAGAGAGACTGAAAGAAGGAGAGGGAGAGAGTCGAGGTGAAACGAGGCAGCAGGAAACATGTCTGTCTCGGCCAATCAGGAGCCAGAATGTCTCCTTGTTTTGACCTGTAAGCAGCAGCCGGGGGAAAGAGAACAAAACTGCAAAAACTGACAGTCTGTCCAGTGAGTTTCTCTCTTCAGACCTTTCAGCTTCTTTCTTGATATTTTCAGTCAGATTCTCTCTCTGCTCTGACAGATAATCTGCTGCTTTCTGTAAATTTCACTTGATTCATGCCAATATGACTTCTGTCAAGAAATCATCATAAAACAATGAAGAAAATCTGGAAACAAGAAACTTTCTCCAAGACAATTTCACTTTTACCAAGAAAATGTCCTGAAACAAGTTACATTCTCCTGGAAAAAAAATTGTTGAAACCGGTAGAATTATTTGCCAGAGCAGTGAGATGATTTCACTAGAAAAACCTAAAATAAGCTGATGGAGAACTGAACAAGTCTGTCAGTTTTTACAGTGTAAAACATCATTCTCAAGTAGAAGTATTGTTACTTTGCTGAGTAAAAAGTTGAATTAATTTTTAGCAGCAATTTAGTTTCAACTGACAGCTGACTGGAGACAATCCTGTCTGAGGGTCCAACAGCTACAGGAGGAGGAGAGGAGTTATATAGAGGAACTAAATCACTGAACTGATCCTTTAATTACAGGTTTGTAGTTCACCAGACGAACCATCATACCTGACATTTATTTAAAGTTTGTTAAAGAAGCTCGTTAAGCTGCAGGACGGCCATGTTTGTTTATCGTTTCTCTTCCAGCTTTGATTTTTCAGACCAAATTGTCACATGAAAGCAGCGCTGCCAGCAGCCGACCTGCAGCGTCCGGATGTCGGACTTTCCCAGCAGCACCTGAACGCAGCGAGAGCTTCCAGGGCAGCAGGAAGTCATGTGACTTTTTAAAGAGAAGGAAAAAAAAAAGGAGCAAGGTTTCACTGTTTGTTAGACACTGAAAGGAGGAAGCCTCAAGTTTTTTACATCATTTACTGCTATTTTTTACTGTATTTCAGCAGTGTTTTATTTCCTCAGTTGTTTCTGGAGACTCAAACTGTGAAAAGACAAAAGACTGAACTGTGTGAATGTGAAGCAGGATGGAGCTCAGGCTGCTTCTGGATAAATAACGGGTTTAAAAACAAACAAACCAAATCCTGAACAGACAAGTTTCAGAAGTCGGAGTCGTTCTGCGGTTCTGCGGTTCTGCGGTTCTTCACTCCAGCAGAACAGGTAAGATCTGCACTCTGTTATATTTTACTCAGTTCTGTGACTCTTCACTTCCTAGATCTTCTTCTTCTTCTTTAGTTTTGAGGGGGTTGACATTCAGTCCCTGTAGATCACCAACATTACAATCAACTGATAGTGAGGAGGTCAGAGGTCAGAGGTCAGAGGTCACAGCAGCCTGACAACAGATGTGTTGAAGTTCACTGATCTACAGATGTATGTTGATGTTCTGACCTGTGTTGGTCTTCAGTGGGAAAATATACTTTCCCTCTTTAAGGCAGGGTGACCCCCCCTCCTCCACCCCCACCTCCAACACACACACACACACACACACACACACACACACACACTAATAATTACATGAATACATTAAATGTGCAAAGAAACTCAAATGTCAGGTTCTGTGTCTGTATCTGTGGTCAGGAGGAAGCTCCATCATATCAGAGGTGACGATATCTGATATTTAATAAAAGGACGATATGTGGAGGAGGAGGAGGAGGATGGGGGGGGGGGGGGGGGGGGGGGGGGGGGGAGAACATGAGCAGAGAAGAAGAGAAGAGAAGGAGAGGAGGAGTTTTGTGTTTTCTGCTCGGTGTTATGAAAGATTAAGATGGAGGTGAAGACTGATGAATATTTTATAGTGAAACACACAGAACAGACCACAGTGTGTGTGTGTGTGTGTGTGTGTGTGTGTGTGTGTGATCCTCATAACAACAGATAGAAACAGAGCATGTTGGTGTCAAACTGTTGTTACTGAGGAGAGGAGGAAAGGATGAAAAAGAAAAGAATGAAGAAGAGAAAAGAGGTTCACTCAGAAATCAAAGATGAAGTTATGTTATTTTAAGGATTTTTTTTAGCATTTTCACATTTTATGAGAGAGAGATAGAGATAGAAAGAGAGAGAGACAGAGAGAGTATTGTTATGTGCAGAAACTGTAGAATTGTTTACCTAGTTTGCATTATTTATTTGACTTTATCCTTTCTGTCCCGACACTGAAGCAGATGTCAATTTAAATTTGAATTTGAGAGAAGCAGCATTAAAATAATGTTTAGTCTGGACTCCGTGTGTTTGGGTCCGTCCCGTGTGACCCAACGTCCGGGTTCGAATCTGACCCGGGACCTTTTTCACATTTGTCACACAAACGGACAAAAAAAGTCTGAACTTCATCTCTGAAACCTGCAGACAGCCTGATTTTTGTTTCGTGAAGTGTCGTGGTGCTTCCTGGTGTGTCGTGGTGTTTCCTGGTGTGTTGTGGTGTGTTGTGGTGTTTCCTGGTGTGTCGTGGTGCTTCCTGGTGTGTCGTGGTGTTTCCTGGTGTGTCGTGGTGCTTCCTGGTGTGTCGTGGTGCTTCCTGGTGTGTCGTGGTGTTTCCTGGTGTGTTGTGGTGTGTTGTGGTGTTTCCTGGTGTGTCGTGGTGCTTCCTGGTGTGTCGTGGTGTTTCCTGGTGTGTCGTGGTGCTTCCTGGTGTGTCGTGGTGTTTCCTGGTGTGTCGTGATGTTTCCTGGTGTGTCGTGGTGTTTCCTGGTGTGTCGTGGTGCTTCCTGGTGTGTCGTGGTGCTTCCTGGTGTGTCGTGATGTTTCCTGGTGTGTCGTGGTGCTTCCTGGTGTGTCGTGGTGTTTCCTGGTGTGTCGTGGTGCTTCCTGGTGTGTCGTGGTGTTTCCTGGTGTGTCGTGGTGCTTCCTGGTGTGTCGTGGTGTTTCCTGGTGTGTCGTGATGTTTCCTGGTGTGTCGTGATGTTTCCTGGTGTGTCGTGGTGTTTCCTGGTGTGTTTCCTGGTGTGTTGTGGTGTTTCCTGGTGTGTTGTGGTGTTTCCTGTGGTGTTTCCTGGTGTGTTTCGTGGTGTGTTGTGGTGTGTTGTGGTGTTTCCTGGTGTGTTGTGGTGTTTCCTGGTGTGTTTCCTGGTGTGTTGTGGTGTTTCCTGGTGTGTTGTGGTGTTTCCTGGTGTGTTTCCTGGTGTGTTGTGGTGTTTCCTGGTGTGTTTTGTGGTGTGTTGTGGTGTGTTGTGGTGTGTTGTGGTGTTTCCTGGTGTGTTGTGGTGCTTCCTGGTGTGTTGTGGTGTTTCGTGATGTTTCCTGGTGTGTTGTGGTGTTTCCTGGTGTGTTGTGGTGCTTCCTGGTGTGTTGTGGTGTTTCGTGATGTTTCCTGGTGTGTTGTGGTGTTTCCTGGTGTGTTTCGTGGTGTGTTGTGGTGTTTCGTGGTGTGTTGTGGTGTTTCCTGGTGTGTTGTGGTGTGTTGTGGTGTTTCGTGGTGTGTTGTGGTGTTTCGTGGTGTGTTGTGGTGTGTTGTGGTGTTTCCTGGTGTGTTGTGGTGTTTCCTGGTGTGTTTCGTGGTGTGTTGTGGTGTTTCGTGGTGTGTTGTGGTGTTTCCTGGTGTGTTTCGTGGTGTGTTGTGGTGCTTCCTGGTGTGTTGTGGTGTTTCCTGGTGTTTCCTGGTGTGTTGTGGTGTTTCCTGGTGTGTTTCGTGGTGTGTTGTGGTGTTTCCTGGTGTGTTGTGGTGTTTCCTGGTGTGTTTCCTGGTGTGTTGTGGTGTTTCCTGGTGTGTTGTGGTGTTTCCTGGTGTGTTGTGGTGTTTCCTGGTGTGTTTCGTGGTGTGTTGTGGTGTGTTGTGGTGTTTCCTGGTGTGTTGTGGTGTTTCCTGGTGTGTTGTGGTGCTTCCTGGTGTGTTGTGGTGTTTCCTGGTGTTTCCTGGGGCCTATACTACGAAGCAGGATTTGGGGTTAGCGAGGTAACTTCAGGTTTAACCCTGGCTTTTCGGTCTCACGAAGGTGGTTCACTTTTAACCGGGGTAGATCAGCATGGTAACTTATGCTGCAGGCTAACCTGCTCCGGAGCAGCTTCAGTTCGGGGTATCGGATCAAAACGTATGAAAGGCCTTCTGACCAATCAGCTCTCTGGAAACAGGGAGTCACCATTCCTACAGGATCCCGATATGGACAAATATACAAATGAAAATCCCAATAAAAAACTGAAACCTGTTATTTTTGAATGAACAGACAGTAAGAAGTGCTGTTCAGGGCGACGTGTTTACAGACCAGTAGAATCACGTTGTTTTCCATGATAACTTATTATATCGGAGATATAGCAGGTAGGCTACTTAATTGACCATATTATTAATGGATTAAAGTTACTGTTGCATATATCAATTGCGCTGACTTCATTTAATTGGATTCCCAACAGTGTTTGGTTCAATGTCGGCTATTCATATTCCATTACCGCAGCCCTGAAGAACATGAGGCCGACTTTATGAATAGAAAATCTTTTTACAGCCTCAATGTGTCCACGAACTATTTTATCAATGAAAATATGCCCACTGTGTCCTAATGACGGGGCAGTTCCTCCAGTAATCCTCTCTAGCCTTGGAAGCAGAAACAACTTTTACTTTTCGCGGTTATGTTTTGTAATGCTGACAGTTATTCATTATAAGACTTTGTTCTTCTTGAGAGAAGAACCCAATGTTAGTAGCTATCCATTTCTTTCCGATACCCATGTTGAAAATGTCAGCAGGAAATATTAGGGCTTATATCATCCTATAATTAGGTCTATTGTTTATGGCTTTTATTGTTTGATTAGCCTATTTTATTATTTTCGCCTATTTTTAGGCTATTACTTATTTTTATAGTTTTGTGCTTATATTCTATGTCCTTTTCCCAACTGAATCATATTACTTTTGCTGCACAACTATCTAATTTCCCCACGGGGATCAGTAGTTTCATCTTATCTTATCCGAATTGTCTGATCTGGATCTGTCCATGTTGCATGTGATTGGCTATTTGTTACAAACCCCGCCTCTTTCATGTGAATGTGCTCATAGCTGATAGGTAAATCCTGGGTTGACAGAGCCAGTTGATAACCAGCTACGTGAGACCGGTTATCTGGATCCCCAATGTTAGGTTTAGTGAAGCCGGCTAACTCAAACATACCCTGACGTTGTTGAACTTGCTTCGTAGTATAGGCCCCTGGTGTGTTGTGGTGTTTCCTGATGTGTCGTGATGTTTCCTGGTGTGTTGTGATGTTTCCTGGTGTGTCGTGGTGTTTCCTGGTGTGTCGTGATGTTTCCTGGTGTGTCGTGGTGTTTCCTGGTGTGTTGTGATGTTTCCTGGTGTGTCGTGGTGTTTCCTGGTGTGTCGTGATGTTTCCTGGTGTGTTGTGATGTTTCCTGGTGTGTCGTGGTGTTTCCTGGTGTGTCGTGATGTTTCCTGGTGTGTCGTGGTGTTTCCTGGTGTGTCGTGATGTTTCCTGGTGTGTCGTGGTGTTTCCTGGTGTGTCGTGATGTTTCCTGGTGTGTCGTGATGTTTCCTGGTGTGTCGTGGTGTTTCCTGGTGTGTCGTGGTGTTTCCTGGTGTGTCGTGATGTTTCCTGGTGTGTCGTGATGTTTCCTGGTGTGTCGTGATGTTTCCTGGTGTGTCGTGGTGTTTCCTGGTGTGTCGTGGTGTTTCCTGGTGTGTCGTGGTGTTTCCTGGTGTGTTGTGGTGTTTCTGGGGGGTTTTCCAGAAAGCAGGATTGGCAAATTATCCAGATCTGTTAACTCAGAATTCACAGAAATCCAGGATTTTCTGTTCCAAAAACTGAGATCAAAGTAAATCTAGATCAGTTACTATGGCAACTTCTGTTCTCAAGCTAACCTGCTCTGTGGCAGGTTTATTTGAGGCTTACTTGAGTTAAACCCAACTGAGCCTGCAGCATTTAAGCATCACACAAGTCAGTTTGTTCAACTTTTCTGGAAAATGGCTTTAAACCTGTCTTGAAGATCCCGTTGACGTGGAAGCTCAAATTATTTGCAGGGCTTTTTACTTCGAAAGAGACTGTGATATATTTTGTCACACCCACCTGTAGCATATCATCGTGAGTGTTACCGTTTTTCAGAAGAGTCAATTTATCTAGCCTTCTTCTGACCTCTGTACACATGTTATGCATCGCCCTTCGTTTATTCGCTACTGGAAGCTTTCTGTATAACATTGTAGATAGAGATAAGAGATAAATATTAATTATGAATGTGATAAACCTACCCTTTATGTTGGCACGTGTGTCCTGGGCGTAGTAGTTGGCTCTGATGTGCTCCTTCATGCCATCAGTTATCTACCACTGTTCAAAGATAGGGCCGGCTCCTACGAGTTTGAATTATGTTCTTATACTTTTTTTAAATTTGTTGCCAAGTGCATTTCATGCCGCCTGGATTAGGCTACACCTAAATTAAATGTAAAAAAATAATTAAGAGTGTACAATTCAGGCAATAGCCTATGTTGCATCCTTCCTATTAATTAAACATTAGTTTACAGAGGTCTGTTAAATGTTGAATGACTAAAACAAGCATTAAACTTGATAGTTAACTCACGCATTAACTCTATCTACAATGTTTTGCCATGCCAAGTCTCACAAGTGTTGCTGATGTGTATTTATTTTATTTTTTTGCTGAAATTCACTACAAGCTGTCATTAATATTTCTTGTTCAGCTGGAGTGAAATATGACGCTCTGCTCTGCTTGTCGCCTCTGAATCCATGATTAATCCTGTTTTCAGTCCTCGATTGAGGATGGCTTTATAACTTCACCGTGAACGCGCATAGTTCAGTCTCAACCTATCCGGAGTTGATCAAGCCCGATCACTGAAATCTGAATTAGTTGTTCTGGAACCGAAAATTCCCGCTATGCCGTGTCTAGCTCACTCAAGTCAGAATTCAGGATTTAGTTTAGGATTTCTTAAACCGTCTTTCTGGAATACCCCTCTGGTGTGTTGTGGTGTTTCCTGGTGTGTTGTGGTGTTTCGTGATGTTTGGTGGTGTTTTGTTATGTTTCCTGGTGTTTCCTGGTGTTTCGTGATGTTTGGTGGTGTTTCGTGATGTTTCCTGGTGTTTCCTGGTGTTTCCTGGTGTTTCGTGATGTTTCCTGGTGTTTCGTGATGTTTCCTGGTGTATCGTGGTGTTTCGTGATGTTTGGTGGTGTTTCGTGATGTTTCCTGGTGTATCGTGGTGTTTCGTGATGTTTGGTGGTGTTTCCTGGTGTTTCCTGGTGTTTCGTGATGTTTGGTGGTGTTTCCTGGTGTTTCCTGGTGTTTCGTGATGTTTGGTGGTGTTTCGTGATGTTTCCTGGTGTTTCGTAATGTTTCCTGGTGTTTCGTGGTGTATCGTGGTGTGTCGGGGGTGTGTCGTGGTGTTTCGTGGTGTGTTGTGGTGTTTCGTGGTGTGTTGTGGTGTTTCGTGGTGTGTCGTGGTGTGTCGGGGTGTTTCGTGGTGTTTCGTGGTGTGTTGTGGTGTGTTGTGGTGTGTTGTGGTGTTTCGTGGTGCGTCGTGGTGCGTCGTGGTGCGTCGTGGTGCGTCGTGGTGCGTCGTGGTGTTTCGTGGTGTGTTGTGGTGTTTCGTGGTGTGTTGTGGTGTTTCGTGGTGTGTTGTGGTGTGTTGTGGTGTTTCGTGGTGTTTCGTGGTGTGTTGTGGTGTTTCGTGGTGTGTTGTGGTGTTTCGTGGTGTGTTGTGGTGTTTCGTGGTGTGTTGTGGTGTTTCGTGGTGTTTCGTGGTGTGTTGTGGTGTTTCGTGGTGTGTTGTGGTGTTTTGTGGTGTGTTGTGGTGTGTTGTGGTGTTTCGTGGTGTTTTGTGGTGTTTTGTGGTGTGTTGTGGTGTTTCGTGGTGTTTTGTGGTGTGTTGTGGTGTTTCGTGGTGCGTCTTGGTGTGTTATGGTGTGTCGTGGCGCCAAGCTCGAGCATCCATTCTGTCATTGGTTCCATTCCGTGTTCCTTCATGTTCCTCCATGTTCCTCCGTGTTCCTTCATGTTCCTCCATGTTCCTCCGTGTTCCTCCATGTTCCTCCGTGTTCCTCCGTGTTCCTCCATGTTCCTCCGTGTTCCTTCATGTTCCTCCATGTTCCTCCGTGTTCCTCCATGTTCCTCCATGTTCCTCCGTGTTCCTCCATGTTCCTCCGTGTTCCTTCATGTTCCTCCATGTTCCTCCGTGTTCCTCCATGTTCCTCTGTGTTCCTTCATGTTCCTCCATGTTCCTCCGTGTTCCTTCATGTTCCTGAGTCCTTTTTGTTTCTGTGTTCAGAATCAAAGTGAATCCTGTCAGAAAGTTCGGAGCGTCAGTCGGTTCACTGCGGTCACTCTGGCACTAATTAGCCGTCCGCTACTTCCTGTCCCACAGGAAGCGGCGGGTTAGAGAGGTGACTGCACAGCGCTAACGAGTTCCTTCTTAACGAGATAGCAGCTGATTGGGCGGACCGTGGGTTAATTGAAGGTGAGGAAGTGGAGATTTCATACATTTGGTTTTAATTAAAGGCAAATCACAGAGGGAGACTGTCTGTCTGTCTCTCTCTCTGTCTGTCTGTCTTTCTCTCTGTCTGTCTGTCTCTCTCTCTCTCTCTCTGTCTGTCTGTCTCTGTCTGTCTGTCTCTCTCTCTGTCTGTCTGTCTTTCTCTCTGTCTGTCTGTCTTTCTCTGTCTGTCTGTCTCTCTCTCTGTCTGTCTGTCTCTCTCTCTCTCTGTCTGTCTGTCTGTCTCTCTCTCTCTCTGTCTGTCTCTCTCTCTGTCTCTCTGTCTGTCTGTCTGTCTGTCTCTCTCTCTCTCTCTGTCTCTCTCTCTGTCTGTCTGTCTAACCTAAAATCTAAAATGGATTTTTCTCTGAAGCTGCAGTCTAATTCTGTTGGCTTGGAGCATGTCAGACACTCTTAAAGCGTTCTTCACAGCACCTTAAAGGTTCTGTGTAGAACCATTTGAGCATGGAGGGTTACACTGACGTTTCCAAAAGGTTCTTTACAGCAGCATGAAGGGTTCTGCTGTGGTTCAGACCTGGAGAACCTTCTGGTGCTGGACAGAACCTGTTCTGTTAGGAGGGAAGGTTTTTGGTCGTGTTTTATTGGTGTGTTGGTCTTTGTGTATGATTGTTTGCCATATGAAATGTTTACAAAAATATTTCACATTTTTATACACATATATCATATTTCTATAAAATATTAAGGGTGAAGGAGAATGACAAAAGAAAGGAGAAGATGAGGTATAGACGACAGAAGAGGAAAGAGAGAATGACCAGTGATGAAATGTGAGGAGGTGAAAAGGAGAAATGAAAGGAGAGAGGAGGTTCATGGAGAGGCCGAGAAGGAAGGAAGGAAAGGAGATGAAGAAGGGTGAAAGAGGAGGGAAGGTGAAATGAAAGAAGGGATGGAAGGAGAGGATGGGTGGAAACCAATGAGAGGAAGAGGAGAGATGAGACGAAATGAAATGAGAGGAGGGGTCAAAAGGAGGGAAGAGGAGAGGAGGGGTGAGGATGAGGTGGGGGGGTGACGGAGGGGGGTGAGGACCCTTGGGTGACAGCGATGAGAGGAGGTAAAAAGAAAGAAATACAGGAAGAGAGGATGAAAGAGGAGAAGAACTGAAATGAGAGGAGATGAAAGAAAGAAGAGGAGGGATGGAGATCTGAGAGAAGGAAGGAGGTGAAATGGGGGGCACCTAGGGGTGACAGTGCTGGGGGGGGGGGTGAAAAAGGAGGGTTGAGGAGAGGAGGTGAAATGAGAGGAAGAAAGGGGAGACGAGAGAAGGAGTTCAAAGGAGAGGAGGAGAGGAAAGAAGGGGGGAGGAGTCAAGATGAGAAGAGGGGGTGAAAAAGAGA
>NC_136010.1:1949833-1964833 GCF_048128805.1 Centroberyx gerrardi
TACAGATTTACACTTTATTAACTAACACACAGTTCTACAGATTTACACTTTATTAACTAACACACAGTTCTACAGATTTACACTTTATTAACTAACACACAGTTCTACAGATTTACACTTTATTAACTAACACACAGTTCTACATGTTCCTCCATCATGAGACTCAGCAGGTTGGAGATGAAACTGTAGATGGAACAGATATTCCTGTGACTCCACAGTGATTACTAATAGAGGAAAACGAGGAAAGAAATAAGAGCTGAGGAGAGAGAGGGAAATGATTTTTAAACCTACATGGAGTTTTCAGTGTGATCCTGGAGAGGAAAGAGGATCCAGAGAGTTGCAGTATTTCATGAAGAGATGAGCTTCAGTCTGACAGAAGATGTGGGTCCTGCTCCTCCGACTCTCCTCCATTAGTACTGTCAGACTGCAAACCTGTTAGCTGCAGCGGAAGTGCTGTGTGTGTGTGTGTGTGTGTGTGTGTGTGTGTGTGTGTGTGTGTGTGTGTGTGTGTTTATGAGGACCAAGTCTATTCACAAGGGCAGAAAGATGGAGAAAATACAGCATACTGTGGATGTTTTGCTCCTCCTCACTTCTTTAAGAAGCTATTTTAGGATTCAGACTCAGGTTTAAGGTTAAAGGTCAAATGTGTAATATTTCTGCTTTCCTGAAGCATAATCTGACTAATAAATATCAGCAGGTTACTGGATGGTAGAGAGTGAAACAAAGTGAACAGATTTCTGCATTCAGAAACACAGGAGCAGCCGAGGCTGAAGGCTGCTGCCACACCAAGGTCCATTTAAAAATCTGGCGGTTTGTTTTTGTCTTGCTTATCGGCAAAAAACACAAATCAGAAAATATAATTTACGACTTTATTACTAATCTGTAGGGTGTTCTGGTAAATTCGGCATGTATATAATCCTCCAAACAGCTTGAATTTTAACGGACGGCCCATTTATGCGTCGGGGAAGCGGAGTTACTTTACACACAAAATAGCGACTCCTGACCTTCAATCTGTTCCAACAGAGTCTTGGTGGTCAGGATCCTGATCACAGCAAGACTCCATCGGATAAAAAAAAAAATTCTCATTGTCGTTGGTTGTACATCACCACAGCCCGCCATGTTCAGATAGCACATCCAACTCCTTTATAATCACAGAGGCAAGGGGAGTCCTGCTTTACACCATACGGGACCTTTGAGTTTGGATCGGTCTCTTCCTGTGTGGAGAAGATTTCCCTCCGGTGAGCAAACTTAACTTAAACTTAAACTTTAATCTTGGGGCGAACAGGGAGAATCTCACACCTTCTCAGTCAGAGTGGATGTGACGCTCCGCTCTGCTGCAGCATCACTTCATGATTTAGGCTGATAAGTTTTATATAAACATTTAATGTCGTTCAATTTAAGTTTTAGTCCTGATCAGCTTTACTGTCATGCAGCTCCAAAGGGCAAAGCTGCAGTTACATAATCTCTCCGTGACAAAAGCTGGAAAACAAAGCCTGCAGCTCGGTCAGTGAAACAGCATGATTTTACCCTTTTATTATTATTATTAGAGGTGAGATTAGTAGTGGAATTAGTAGAGTTAAATTAGTAGAGTTGAGTTGCTTCTGTAGTTGAAGCTACAGAGCAGAGCAGAGCCGGTCCCGGTGTGACCTGCTGAACTGAAGCCTCCGCTCTTCATTCATTCATTCATTCTTCATTATTCATCATCTCACCGATCTGAACATGCTGCTCAGGTTGACAGGAGGAAACCAGAGTTCATGAACCTGCGGTCAGATCTGTGTGTGTGTGTGTGTGTGTGTGTGTGTGTGGTGCATGTATGTATAATTTGTGTGTATAAAGTATGAATGTATACAGCGATGTGTTTGAGGTCATGCAGGGCTGATCAGCCTGTCAGGGTTATTCAGGGTTAGAACGGGCTAAACACTGTTGGGGCGTTTTGAGGCGTAAACCATTTCCTGTGGGCGTGTCTTGTGGGCGGGGCCAGCGGTGAGCCGGGTGTGTCTGTCAAGGTGAGGCGAGCGGCCGCAGAGCAGGAAGTCACAGTAACAACAACAACGGAGGAAAGAAGAAGAAAAAGACAGAAGAGCGAAGCGAAACGTTCAGAAACATCAGCGTCAGATCGGCTGTGGAGGCTCAGGAGAGATGACATCATCAAGATGACTGACAGGTGGTGGGGAGGGGAGGAGGGCGGGGCTAACAATGCACTTCCTGTCCCAGGGAGAGGCGGGGTCACATTTTGGAACCAAACTCTCTGTATTTTCACACAGTTGCTGCTGGTTAGTAGTGAAGTTGGTGACACAATATTTCACAATACAAAAACTTATGATAAAAGTTTTAAAAAATGTAAAAATGTAAGAAAAGCTTTCAGCACGGTGTTTCTGTCCCGCTCTGAACAGCAGAGAGTTTGAGACCGGCTGAACTCTTTGAGAGGCTTCAGCTGCACAGACGGCAGCAGGACAACTGACAGGACACTGACTGTCAGTGGGTACAGTGAGACAGCAGCGGCAACACGCTGCGGGACGCTCAACCACATCCCAGTGAAGAAGTCCAGCTGCTGATCTGGTGAAATGTTGCGTTTAAAGACTTCTGTTTAAAAGCTCCAGAGGTCCGAAGTGCAGCTGCTTCTCTCTGCCCTGCCGGTCTGGTGAGGAACGGACGGAGGAGGATTCGGACCACATGTGAAACATTTATTTGAGTTCTGAATTTAAAGTTCTGAGAAAAAAGTAGGGCTGGACCCGAATATTCGACTATTCGGATATTCGTTCGTTGGGTAGGTATTCGGTTTTCAATTTTGTGATTCGGATATTCGTTTTTTTTAATGTAATTTTATATGTAATGATCGCTGCTTGGGTGTCTATATAGTAACGTCACACTTCCGCTCTTGCTGAGTCAGAGTTTACTTTTGTATGAGGAAGTCGCTTGTCTGAGCCGTTGTCTCTAACTTTATGTTATAAGTCTCTGAAACTTTGACCTATATCACAACAACGTCTGCCCTTAATAAAACTACAGCTGAAGTATGAAGTTTTTCGTCTGGTGTTCATCTCTTCTTCTCTAACGACTCCCCGGGGAGATCATCCACATCTCTCCAAACGGCGCCCGAACCGTGTCGTCATCACCTCGGATTTAAGCTGCGGCGTCTCAGTGGATATAAACGGTGCTAAGCAACATTTTCCTCGGCTGCTAACTGAAGGAGCTACAGGACCGCTAGCTGAGCCGGTTGCCGCTGAGTTTGCGATCCCGTGTTGGAGCGTGTTGGAGCGACGGACCTGTGGACGCCACCGAGTATGTTTTGTTGTCAGCGCTGTGTTTTTGTGAGGAGGAACTGTGACTGTGTGTGAACTTAGTCACAGTTTTTAGTCACAATATTCGCTGTTGATTACTACCGAAGCTCCGGAGCCCAAAAAATGGTATTCGGGACAGCCCTAGAAAAAAGTCTGAATTTTAATCTTTTTTCTCCAAAGTAAAAAATCTGAACGCAACAAACTCATCCAGCTGCATCTGATCTGGGTGAGCAGTTTATATTCTGGTTGTTAAAACTAAGTGGAGTTTTGATGTAAGTGCCTTGCTCAACAGCACATCAGAGGTAACAGTAGAGAGTGAAGAGCTTTTCTCAGTGAGGAAAAACCTCTGAGATCTGCTGTAACTGAATGAAAATCCATTCAGAGACACAGAAACGGTCCAGCTGGAGCCACTGGGAACACTGGGAACACTGGGAACAGTTTTACAGTCCAGTTACTCATTTAAGAAGAGAGAGGAGAGAGGCATGATGGGAGAGGAGGGGCGAGGGAGGAGAGGAGAGAACACACATGCTGTTATCTCTCTCTCTCTCTCTCTCTCTCTCTCTCTGTTATCCAATAGTGTAAATGTATATGGACAGCTAACATGATGAGGCTGGCAGCCAGGCCAGGTGTGTGTGTGTGTGTGTGTGTGTGTGTGTGCTTCTGCAGGGGCAAGTTGCATGTGTGCACGTGCTGTGTGTGTACTGTGTGTGTGTGTGTGTGTGTGTGTACTGTGTGTGTGTGTGTGATGTCCCTGTTGTGTCTGTTAGACAGCAGAACTGTTATGTGTTTGTCTGCCAGACTGAGCTGAGCAGCAGGTCACATTACCCTGCTGTCTGTCTGCCTCGCTCTGCCATCTCTCTCTCTCTCTCTCTCTCTCTCTCTCCCTCCCTCTCTCTCTCTCTCTCTCTCTAGGTGTGTTTCCATCAAGCCACTTTATGCAAAATTTGTCCATCTGTGATCTTGTCTCACCACACACACACAAACATACTTAATCGCTTAACAGCCGTTAATGGAAACACACACGATTCAAATTTTAAGATTGTCGACTTTTCAAAAGTTCGTTTAGAATTTGTGTGAAACCTGAATGGAAACTTAACTTCTGTCTCTCTCTCTCTCCCTCTCTCTCTCTCTCTCTCTCTCCCCCTCTCTCTCTCTCTCTCCCTCTCTCTCTCTCTGGTTTAATAAGGCTTCATTAGTGCAGCAGGATCATGTTGCTTTGGTTAAACAATACTGTGTTTCCTCTGAGTCAGTCAGACAGAGAGAGAGAGAGACAGTCAGACAGACAGACAGACAGACAGAGAGAGAGAGACAGACAGACAGAGAGACAGACAGTCAGACAGACAGACAGGTCGTGGTCCTTCATGTATTTATCCTGCGTCTGTCCTGCTTCAGTACTATAGGTTCGACTGATCTGGGTTTTTGAAGGCCGATACCGATGACAGTATTTTCAACTGAAGTTGCCAGTAGCTGATATTTTGTGCCGATATTCAGTATCTTTAAATTGTTCCATTTTCACACCCAAAAATTCCCACGTATTGAGTGTTTCCTCCAGAGTTTTCTTCTCATCACGGCAGAAAAACCTCTGAAACATTTAGAGCATCACGGGACGCTAAAACTCTCCACTGAAGCCCAGACCTCGTTAAGGCCGGGTGAAACGGTCCGAGCAGCACGGGACAGTAAAACGTGAGTGCGGCCTGTATAGACGGACGGTATAGAGTTCAGACACGTGAGGCGCAGGACGACCTGTAACAGGACCTGACAGACCGGACCGTCTGACAGGACTCAGCCGCCCGCTTCACACCAACAACACACACAACGCACAAGTGTAAGCACCATCGCGTTATACTATAAAACTATAAAATCTGCTTAAGGCATTACTCAGATTAAGATGTTTACACGACTGCAATTCTTTTAAATCCCGTATACATGCTACTTGTGGTTATTTGGTTATTTGCTGAAACCATAGACTGTAAAAACAGATGGAGGAGTGAGTGTTCTTCATCCTCAGGTTTCTGAAGGGCCGTTTTGAAGCCTAAAGATCGGGTTTACGATCGCCGCCATGTTGATATTTTTTTGGAGCCGGAGCAGCCAGAGCGAAGACACAGAGCCGCCTGCTATTGGTCTGAGTAGAAGAAATGCGATTAAGGTGTAAACATGCCTTTATAATGACATTAAAATCACAGTACTCCACATATCTTACTGCCATTATAGTTACTCGGACTATGATAATTGCATTAACATAATCACCATTAATAGTTTGGTGTTTGCATGGCTCCACCGTACTCACATTACTGCCGTACTTGCATTATAATTGGATTAATGGGGTGGATGTAAACGTAGCCATTGGCAAATTATCTATTTATCCTGCATCTATCCTGCATTAGTACGGCAGACAGCTCTCTCTTGAACGCTACACTACGGATCCAAATTAGTACGCTGTAAAACAAAACGTCGTGTCTCCGTCGCCTGCTTGCCAGACGCTTCCTTGTCACTTCTGACAGCTGAAAACAGCCGAACCCGAACCTTTTCCCAGCAGCGTCTCTTGGGACCGAAGCCAAAGTGCAGCAGCGGTTCAGCAAGCATGCAGCGAGGAGTGGGACTTCTACACCGGCTGCTACGGGACGATTTTGCCTTTGGCTCAGAGTATCAGAGGCAGATGCACAGGTGGATAAGGCAGAATGATGGACAGGACACACACTGTACATAATTAAGTTGCCTTTGGCTGTAAGAAATTACATCGGCCCTGAATGTCCTACAGAGATCTGCTGCCAAACAAGACGAGCAGGGCAGAGCAGATAAGGAACAAGACATGCAGAGGGTGGAGAAAATCACTGAAATACAGTTCAGTTCAGTTCAACTTTATTATGATCCCAGAGGGCAACTGTTTCGCAGGCCAAAAGCAACACAGCAATAGACAACACAAAGAACAATACAAAAGTTAAAGAAGACATAATCAAACACACATCGCAGTGGGTTGTAGTTTAGGGTGAAGTAAAGTGCATCACAGTAAAGCATTACTACAGCATCTATTTAACAAGCTAATAGCTGACTCAGCTGCTCTCTGCTTCTAGAACAAATGAGTGCTTGTGTCTGTTTGTTTTAATCCTCGGTACCTTGAAACCGGGTTCCTGAGGGAGAGTCTGGATCTCTAGTGGGTGGTCAACATCAAGAAGGACGGCCTGGGCTTTCTGCAGGGCTCGTCTCTCGAATAATTCGGGCAGACCAGCCTGACTGACTCCTATAACCTCGCTGCAGTGCTTCACAATCCGGCTAAGAGCGTTTTTGCTTTTCACACTTAGATTTCCGAACCAACAAATCATAGAAAAACACAATACTGACTGAATAAAAGATTTGTAAAACATGGTCATTAGTGTCTTGTCAACATTGAAAGACCTCAGTTTCCTCAAGCAAAACAAGCGTTGTTGACCCTTCTTACATAAGACATCAGTATTTGTGTCAAAGCACAGTTTGCTGTCAATGACAGTTCCCAGATACTTACATGTCTCGACTCTCTCCACCACCCGGCCCTTGATGGTGGTATGTATAGGAGCCAGGGGTTTTCCTCTAAAATCAATGGACATCTCCTTGGTTTTGGTTACATTAAGATGTAAAAAGGCAGAATCACACCAAGCAACAAAATCATCAACAAAATCATCAACAACTGGACCATGGCCATACTTAACAATATGAACAGAAGCTTTATAGTTTCATCTCCAGCCTGCTGCAGCAGCTGAGTCTCATGATGGAGGAACATGTAGAACTGTGTGTTAGTTAATAAAGTGTAAATCTGTAGAACTGTGTGTTAGTTAATAAAGTGTAAATCTGTAGAACTGTGTGTTAGTTAATAAAGTGTAAATCTGTAGAACTGTGTGTTAGTTAATAAAGTGTAAATCTGTATGAAGCAGCTAGAAGCAGAGAGCAGCTGAGTCAGCTTGTTGTGGTGTGGCTGTAGATCCATTCAGTAACGTTCTCAGTAAAAGTGAATAGTGTGATAAGGTGGATTTGGTTACTGTGACACAGTAAACTGTCTTGTCTTTAGCCCTAGTCTCTACTCCAAAACACTCTGAGTTGTAGCTTGAGAAGAGTCAGCTCAGTTAACCTGAACAAACTGTTAGCTAGCTAACTAGCCGGCAAACACACTGATGTTAATGTGAACACGCTAACGCTAGCCGCTACTAGCTACGTTAGCTAGTGTGCTAATCAGATGTGTTAACAACAAGACAGTGATGTTAGCTGAGCAGATGCTATGGTTAGCTAGCTAACAAGCTGACATTATCTAAACACTAAATCAATCAGATGGATCAGTGATGAAATGATGAAATTACTTTTACACTCGCCACATTACATTTTTCCAGTTCTTGTGATTGACTTGCACTTCCCACAGATCACCTGTCAATCAAACAGTGTGGGCGGAGCTTGGATTTCCTGTTGATGTAGTTTGAGTTTCTCTCTTCTTTGTCTGTTCAGCCATGGTAGCTATCGCTGCTCATGCTAACTACCCAGTTCTTCTTCTTCTGTTGATTCCAAACAAACCGGAAATGTAAAACGCATCCCAGGAAAGAGCTACCAGACACCAGCTGAGAACAGACAGAGGAGAAGATTTATGAACTGGATATAGGTTGGATAGCTGTTGAGTTAGAGAGAGAGAGAGAGAGAGAGAGGAGCAGGACAGTTAGAAAGATGAAAATGTATTGGATTATTCCTTTAAAGTCCTTTATCATGTGTTGTTTCTGTTATTTTGTCCACCCCCTGTGCATGATCATGTTCCCTCTGTGGTCCACAGATCCAGATGGATCAGAGGGGCGGCCAGGCAGAACCGTAGATAGTAGATAAAAGACGTAGAGGATCATATTTCTCTTGGCAATGATAGATTACATTGGCCTTGACTGTCACCCAGACATGTACAGGTAAACAGATAAGGTGGAGCGGCAGGTAAGACTCAGGACATACTGTACATGATCATGTTGCTGTATGTCTTCCTCAGATATACAGTGAGACAGATCAGAGGGGCAGACAGGCAGAACCACAGACAGACAGACAGACATGATCGTGTTTCCTTTGGCTCTGAATTTTCCACAGACAGACCCACAGGGAGACAGATAAGGTGGACAGACAGATAAGGTGGACAGACAGATAAGGTGGACAGACAGATAAGGTGGACAGACAGACAGACGACAGACAGGCTGAATGGGAGATTAAGAGCCACAAAACACTTATTAACCTGTCAGAGTTTCAACAGGAGGGACAGGGCCGCTGGAGAAACGACCCTAGATAGATTTGTTCACTGACTAATTGGTTGATTTGATGTTTTTGGACCATTTGTTGTTGTTAGTGATACACTGTCGTGGTTCCTAACTGGATCTTTTATTGTCGTTTATTATCCCGCACGAAAAAATTGTGGTGCAGAATATGGATCTGTGTCCGTTCATCTGTGTTTTCGTTCATTAGTTTGTTCATTTGTTCAATTTAGTTGTTCATTTGCTCGTTTGTTCATTCATTTTAGTTGTTCATTTGTTAATTTGTTATTACGTTATATGAAATATCTCAGATACCACAGATCAGATTTTGAAGAAACTTGGAGGAATGATGCATCTCACCACTGCATCACAACATGTTCAAAATTACTCTGATTGGCCCATAGGGGGCGCTGCAATTACAGGTCGAAACGTTTGTAAGTTCAAATGACATGAACATTTGGTGAACCTTGCTCTACAAATTTTCCTTAAGGGCCGTCATTGTACAGCGCTGTGCAAAAGTCTTAGGCACATATAATAATCAAATAATGAAATGAAAAGTTTCTAAATATCAAAGAAATTACTATAAAGAACAGTCTACTGACACACTAATGCAGAAAACAAATAAACATCTAAGACAAAACTTATATAAAAAGTCTAGGGCCACATCCACATGAATACGTTTTCGTTTTAAAACGGCGTTTTAAAACGAAAACGTTCTCCGTCCACACGAGCGTTTCAGAAATAATCTCCGTCCATACTAACACGCCTGAAAATGCATATCACATGACCATTCACGTACACTGGGCATGTGCGTGCCGGTGTAAACAGGAAGCAGATTGTCTACTCTGCGGTCGGTTGCTTAGTTGCAGAAAATACTACGGAGGAAGAACAGCAACGGCGAAAAGTACGACCGGAGATTTCTTTGCTTGGACCGACGAGGTCGAGGCGGACGTCGTGACTGATAAGACCCAATCAGGAAGCGAACGTGGGCGTCTGCGTCATCGTTTTCAAAAGTCTCCATTTCCGCCTGTCCGGACTAAAACGCAATCCTGGAGTTTTTGAACTAAAACGGGGTCAGCGGCGTTTTCAAAAGTCTCCGTTTTAGGGGTCCGAAAACACCGGAGTAGTGCGGACGCTAGGCGTAAACGCAGCAAAAATGCGTTTTAAAACAAAAACGTATTAGTGTGGATGTGGCCTAGGGTGCTAAAGACTTTTACACCATGTTGAGTTTCTGGAAAGTGTTTCCCTCTGTGTTTTGTCCTGGATGCAGCGATCAGCTCCGGCCTGACCATCCTCTGCTGGAGGTGACATACTTCCTGTTGCCTTGTGTTCGTTTCTTCAACCTTGACAAAAACTACTTTAGCATTTCATGCCAGTTGAGAACCTCTGAATTGAAAATGTGAGATAGATGGAGGTATAGAGAGAGAGAGAGGGAAGGAGGTAGGAAGAGAAAGAGAAAGGGGGGAGATGGAGGTAGAGAGAGAGAAACAGTAGAAGTGTCTTCCTGTTAAAGCGCACTGACCTGTTAGTGAAGCTCATTTTCTTCTTTTTACCACAAAAGAAGAAAAAAATAAAACAGCAGCTTCATTAAACAGCAGAGACTCAGTAAACTCTTGTCAGATCCTGTCATCTAATTGGCTGTCCCAGCGTTCCGAGGGATGATGTCATCGCCTTGGAGGGTAACGGAGCACGCGATTGGTCAGTGCTGCTAGCCTGCAGCAAAACACGGATATATAATTCTTTCTGTCTTCCTTCCTTCCTTCTTTCCTTCCTTGCTTCATTACTTCCTTCCTTGCTTCATTACTTCCTGGTTTCAGTTTGTTTTGATCAGATCAGCTGACTGGAGGAAAGATCTGGTTTCCTCCAACATTCATTATAGATAGGAACTATTTACTCTGATCAACAGACACTGAGAGGAACTGTTTACCTGACAAACAGACAGAGGAACTGTTTACCTGACAAACAGACAGGAACTGTTTACCTGACAAACAACAGAGGAACTGTTTACCTGACAAACAACAGAGGAACTGTTTACCTGACAAACAGACAGGAACTGTTTACCTGACAAACAACAGAGGAACTGTTTACCTGACAAACAACAGAGGAACTGTTTACCTGACAAACAACAGAGGAACTGTTTACCTGACAAACAACAGAGGAACTGTTTACCTGACAAACAGACAGAGGAACTGTTTACCTGACAAACAACAGAGGAACTGTTTACCTGACAAACAGACAGGAACTGTTTACCTGACAAACAACAGAGGAACTGTTTACCTGACAAACAGACAGGAACTGTTTACCTGACAAACAGACAGGAACTGTTTACCTGACAAACAGACAGGAACTGTTTACCTGACAAACAACAGAGGAACTGTTTACCTGACAAAACAACAGAGGAACTGTTTACCTGACAAACAGACAGGAACTGTTTACCTGACAAACAACAGAGGAACTGTTTACCTGACAAACAACAGAGGAACTGTTTACCTGACAAAACAACAGAGGAACTGTTTACCTGACAAACAACAGAGGAACTGTTTACCTGACAAACAACAGAGGAACTGTTTACCTGACAAACAACAGAGGAACTGTTTACCTGACAAAACAACAGAGGAACTGTTTACCTGACAAACAACAGAGGAACTGTTTACCTGACAAACAGACAGGAACTGTTTACCTGACAAACAACACAGGAACTGTTTACCTGACAAACAACACAGGAACTGTTTACCTGACAAACAACAGGGGAACTGTTTACCTGACAAACAGACAGGAACTGTTTACCTGACAAACAACACAGGAACTGTTTACCTGACAAACAGACAGGAACTGTTTACCTGACAAACAACACAGGAACTGTTTACCTGACAAACAACACAGGAACTGTTTACCTGACAAACAACACAGGAACTGTTTACCTGACAAACAACAGGGGAACTGTTTACCTGACAAACAACACAGGAACTGTTTACCTGACAAACAACAGGGGAACTGTTTACCTGACAAACAACACAGGAACTGTTTACCTGACAAACAACAGGGGAACTGTTTACCTGACAAACAACAGAGGAACTGTTTACCTGACAAACAACACAGGAACTGTTTACCTGACAAACAACAGGGGAACTGTTTACCTGACAAACAACAGGGGAACTGTTTACCTGACAAACAACAGAGGAACTGTTTACCTGACAAACAACAGGGGAACTGTTTACCTGACAAACAACAGGGGAACTGTTTACCTGACAAACAACAGAGGAACTGTTTACCTGACAAACAGACAGGAACTGTTTACCTGACAAACAACAGGGGAACTGTTTACCTGACAAAACAACAGAGGAACTGTTTACCTGACAAAACAACAGAGGAACTGTTTACCTGACAAACAACACAGGAACTGTTTACCTGACAAACAACAGGGGAACTGTTTACCTGACAAACAACACAGGAACTGTTTACCTGACAAACAACAGGGGAACTGTTTACCTGACAAAACAACAGAGGAACTGTTTACCTGACAAACAACAGAGGAACTGTTTACCTGACAAACAACAGAGGAACTGTTTACCTGACAAAACAACAGAGGAACTGTTTACCTGACAAACAACAGAGGAACTGTTTACCTGACAAACAGACAGGAACTGTTTACCTGACAAACAACAGAGGAACTGTTTACCTGACAAACAGACAGGAACTGTTTACCTGACAAACAACAGAGGAACTGTTTACCTGACAAAACAGACAGGAACTGTTTACCTGACAAACAACAGAGGAACTGTTTACCTGACAAACAGACAGGAACTGTTTACCTGACAAACAACAGAGGAACTGTTTACCTGACAAACAGACAGGAACTGTTTACCTGACAAAACAACAGAGGAACTGTTTACCTGACAAACAACAGAGGAACTGTTTACCTGACAAAACAGACAGGAACTGTTTACCTGACAAACAACAGGGGAACTGTTTACCTGACAAAACAACAGAGGAACTGTTTACCTGACAAAACAACAGAGGAACTGTTTACCTGACAAACAACAGAGGAACTGTTTACCTGACAAAACAGACAGGAACTGTTTACCTGACAAACAACAGAGGAACTGTTTACCTGACAAAACAGACAGGAACTGTTTACCTGACAAACAACACAGGAACTGTTTACCTGACAAACAACAGGGGAACTGTTTACCTGACAAAACAACAGAGGAACTGTTTACCTGACAAAACAACAGAGGAACTGTTTACCTGACAAACAGACAGAGGAACTGTTTACCTGACAAAACAACAGAGGAACTGTTTACCTGACAAAACAGACAGGAACTGTTTACCTGACAAACAACAGAGGAACTGTTTACCTGACAAACAACAGAGGAACTGTTTACCTGACAAACAACAGAGGAACTGTTTAACAACAGAGGAACTGTTTACCTGACAAACAACAGGGGAACTGTTTACCTGACAAAACAACAGAGGAACTGTTTACCTGACAAACAGACAGAGGAACTGTTTACCTGACAAAACAACAGAGGAACTGTTTACCTGACAAACAACAGGGGAACTGTTTACCTGACAAAACAACAGAGGAACTGTTTACCTGACAAACAGACAGAGGAACTGTTTACCTGACAAAACAACAGAGGAACTGTTTACCTGACAAAACAGACAGGAACTGTTTACCTGACAAACAACAGAGGAACTGTTTACCTGACAAAACAGACAGGAACTGTTTACCTGACAAACAACACAGGAACTGTTTACCTGACAAACAACACAGGAACTGTTTACCTGACAAACAACAGGGGAACTGTTTACCTGACAAACAACAGAGGAACTGTTTACCTGACAAACAGACAGGAACTGTTTACCTGACAAACAACACAGGAACTGTTTACCTGACAAACAACACAGGAACTGTTTACCTGACAAACAACACAGGAACTGTTTACCTGACAAACAACAGGGGAACTGTTTACCTGACAAACAACACAGGAACTGTTTACCTGACAAACAACAGGGGAACTGTTTACCTGACAAACAACACAGGAACTGTTTACCTGACAAACAACAGGGGAACTGTTTACCTGACAAACAACAGAGGAACTGTTTACCTGACAAACAACACAGGAACTGTTTACCTGACAAACAACAGGGGAACTGTTTACCTGACAAACAACAGGGGAACTGTTTACCTGACAAACAACAGAGGAACTGTTTACCTGACAAACAACAGGGGAACTGTTTACCTGACAAACAACAGAGGAACTGTTTACCTGACAAACAACAGAGGAACTGTTTACCTGACAAACAACAGAGGAACTGTTTACCTGACAAACAACAGGGGAACTGTTTACCTGACAAACAACAGAGGAACTGTTTACCTGACAAACAGACAGGAACTGTTTACCTGACAAACAACAGGGGAACTGTTTACCTGACAAAACAACAGAGGAACTGTTTACCTGACAAAACAACAGAGGAACTGTTTACCTGACAAACAACACAGGAACTGTTTACCTGACAAACAACAGGGGAACTGTTTACCTGACAAACAACACAGGAACTGTTTACCTGACAAACAACACAGGAACTGTTTACCTGACAAACAACAGAGGAACTGTTTACCTGACAAACAACAGAGGAACTGTTTACCTGACAAAACAACAGAGGAACTGTTTACCTGACAAACAACAGAGGAACTGTTTACCTGACAAACAGACAGGAACTGTTTACCTGACAAACAACAGAGGAACTGTTTACCTGACAAACAGACAGGAACTGTTTACCTGACAAAACAACAGAGGAACTGTTTACCTGACAAACAACAGAGGAACTGTTTACCTGACAAAACAGACAGGAACTGTTTACCTGACAAACAACAGGGGAACTGTTTACCTGACAAAACAACAGAGGAACTGTTTACCTGACAAAACAACAGAGGAACTGTTTACCTGACAAACAGACAGAGGAACTGTTTACCTGACAAAACAACAGAGGAACTGTTTACCTGACAAAACAGACAGGAACTGTTTACCTGACAAACAACAGAGGAACTGTTTACCTGACAAACAACAGAGGAACTGTTTACCTGACAAACAACAGAGGAACTGTTTAACAACAGAGGAACTGTTTACCTGACAAACAACAGGGGAACTGTTTACCTGACAAAACAACAGAGGAACTGTTTACCTGACAAAACAACAGAGGAACTGTTTACCTGACAAACAGACAGAGGAACTGTTTACCTGACAAAACAACAGAGGAACTGTTTACCTGACAAAACAGACAGGAACTGTTTACCTGACAAACAACAGAGGAACTGTTTACCTGACAAACAACAGAGGAACTGTTTACCTGACAAACAACAGAGGAACTGTTGGGTCAATTGGGACAGTCAGATAAACTTTTTATTTGATCAATTGAACAGTGAGAAGATGAAAGTTATTATTAGTTAGTTAATATATATGTATTATGTATAGTAATTA
>NC_136010.1:1969833-1994833 GCF_048128805.1 Centroberyx gerrardi
CATCTCTGTCTGCCTTCCTGTTTTGTTTAATAAAGATATTAGAAACATACAAAGAACAGACCGCATCGACCACTGTGTGTGTGTGTGTGTGTGTGTGTGTGTGTGTGTGTGTAACGTTAGCCGCTCTGCCTCACGTGCCTCCTGCCTGCTCCACAGCAGACAGAGGACACCAGTTTAATTATAGAGCAACCATGTCAAGATGATATCTGCCTCAGTCTGGAGGACGGTGTGTGTGTGTGTGTGTGTGTGTATGTGTGTGTGTGAATGAGTGAGAGAGAAAGAAGTGAGCGAGTGAGAGAGATCATTTCGGAATTGTTCTAAGTAACTATTGCTAATTACTGTATAGCCTACATGTTTTAAACCATATCATTAACATATATACATTTACAAATAGCTATAGTAGTTATTGTATAGTAATTTAAACCAATGAATCACTAATAATCTCAGTATAGTTTGAACCGCAGAACTAGAACAGACAGATCGGTCATTCCCATTCAAATCAGCGTTCCTGGGCGGTCGGAGCGGCGGCCATCTTGCTGTGACCCGTCGGACTAGCTTCTGTATAAAGAGACTCGCAGCAAGTCACTGAGCTGAGAGGTTTTACAGCAAGAACCAAAGCAGCTTCTCTGTCTCCTTGCTGCCATGGATTGCTAACATGCTAATGTTGACTAGAAGAGCTAGAGAGAGAAGTACAGTCTGTGATGAAGCTACGTTAGCCTCGTCGCTAACGTTAGCTTCCAGTTGAGTTCTGACAGTTTGCTAACAGACTCATCTGCTCAGTTCTCACAGTGTGACAGACTTTACAGTCTAAGGCCCCGTGTCACCAAAGACCTGAAAGAAGCGCTGGCGCTGTTCTTTCATTAATTCAGCGCCTACGACCCAAAACAGGAACCTCACCTCTTGTTAGCGCTGAGCGCCGTGAGGCTGGACCTGTTCTTGAGTTCAAACAATTTCAACTTTTCTGAAGCGCACCGCTCGTCAATGTCACTTCAGAGTTCTACCAACCAATGAGGATGAAGCAGGGGCGGGACCAAGAGGCATCCTGCTGTTTAATAGCTAACATTAGCTAGGCTAATGTTTAGCATAGCGACAACACCAGGAGACGTGTCCTCAGCTCCACGCTCCAGCCTCACCTGATGCTGCCAGAGCCCTCAGCACCAGTGCTACAAGTGCTCAACAGGTCGGTTGGTGGACACGCCCCTTTAATGTCCAGACTTGTGTTGTCACCATAGCAACTAACACTTAAAATTCCATAATCACCATTTTATGCTGAACTAGACAAATTAGCATGACAAACAATGGAAGAAACGTTCTGTCCATTGAAGTTCTGTAGTTTGAACCTATAAACAGTTAGTTGATGTTGACATTTTGTAAATGTCAACATGTAAATCTCTCTGTTGAACCTATTGTTCACTTTTTCCCTTTCCTGTGATTGGTCAGGTTACACTGGTTGTCTGCACCTGTGCACCAGTGCTTCTCCCTTCAGTCAGTCTGTGTCCTGGTAGATCAGCCCTGATGAAGGCAGCCTAGCTGCTGAAACGTCGGTTTTGTTAATGTCTCAATACATTACTGCATCGGAGCTACGAGTGTGCGCATACTTTCACTATTTTTCTGCTTGTTTTCGCTGGCCGGCACCTCATCACTACAGGTGTGCGTTTCACCTACTTTGACTCGACATTTTGTAAACCATTTCGACCAGTCGACTGATAAACAGGCTGATATAGTTACTGAATTCAGAGAGGGAGGGAAAGAGGTGTGTGTGTGTGTGTGTGTGTGTGTGTGTGTGTGTGGTGTGTGTGTGTTGTTGAAGAATGAAAGGTTACGCACAAGAGAGGTGTGTGTGAATGAGTGGAGACAGATATGAGAGTTAAGAGTGTGTGTCAGAGAGAGGTGTGTGTGTGTGTGTGTGTGTGTGTGTGAGCAAGCAAGAGAATATGTTTGAATGGGAGGTGTGTGTGTGTGTGTGTGTGTGTGAGGGGTGTGTTGATGCATGAGAGAGAGAGAGAGAGAGAGAGAGGGGGGATTGCGTGAGAAGGAAGTGCCTACTCGTTTTCTCTAATGTAACTCGACCACTCACTGACCTTCTCCTGTGTGTGTGTGTGTGTGTGTGTGTGTGTGTGTGTTCATGCATATTGTTTTCGTGCAAGCACGTGTGCGAGGAGCTGCATCTGTTTGACCGTGCATGCTCCTGTGCAAACATATTTTGTGTGTGTGTGTTATCTAGTGGGAGATGGAAATCAGCTCTACTCACGAAACGAAAACAGAAAGAGGAGAGAGGAGAGAACTGTCCTTTATCATGCTGTGGTTTCACACACACACACACACACACACACACACACACACACACACACACACACACACACACACCACAAACCACTCTCATGCTATAGATTGAATGAACGGGCGAGTCTGAAAGTCATTAGTATCGGTTTTAATGGAGAGTTTTAGTCTCACGTGGCTTTAAGTCATTAAACCAGTCAGTCAGTCAGTCAGTCAGTCAGTCATTAAACCAGTCAGTCAGTCAGTCAGTCAGTCAGTCAGTCAGTCATTAAACCAGTCAGTCAGTCAGTCAGTCAGTCAGTCAGTCATTAAACCAGTCAGTCAGTCAGTCAGTCAATCTAATGGTTTACGTTTAAATACTTCACTGAATTATCTTAGTTTTCACTGAAATCCTTAAATTATCCATATATAATAAACTTTATGTATAAGAGAAGACATACTTTACTGTCCCTGGACTCTGTTTCTGTATCACTTAATAAAAACATCACTTCCTCACAGCATCCTTCACATCATAACGGTGCACACACACATCGTCATAAAAAAGAAAACACACACACACACTACCAGTGTAAAGTGTAAACTATTTGTATCGCACTTTTCATAATCAGAGTTTATGCTTCAGTCAATAAAACCAGAAAACATTTTCAATAAAGCAGATGAAAACAAAAGAAGATAAAAAAAAGCATAAAACTGATAAATACAATTCAGAATGTAAAAGAAATCTATAAAAGTAAAGCTACATCAAAGCAAGTCTGTCGAAATATGTTTTAATTTGTGACTTAAAAGATGATTGTGGTTTCAGTTGAAATTCTTTACAAAAGCATCAGTTTACAGTAAAATATTTCGCAGTTTACTTTCTAATATTTAAGTAAACTGCCATGGTTTCATTTCATACTTTACTAAATCATTATAGTTTACCTTTAAAAACATTTGTAATTCGTCAGTTTCCAGTGAAATACTCGCTAAATATGCTTTCAAATACTTTGCTTGATGATTAAAGTTTTAGTTCTAGATACTTTAACTTAGTGACTAAATGATATTTGTTTCGGTTCAAATACTTTCTAGAATATAATGGTTAATGTTTATTTTGGTGACCTTGTGATTTCTACTGGTTGGCAGCTTTCTCTCTCTCTCTCTCTCTCTCTCTCTCTCTCCCTCTCTCTCTCTCTCAGTGTGAAGTGGGGTTTGTTTGTTGTGTGCAGTCAGTCTGTCCCAGAGGAGAGGAGCATTCAAGACCAACAGCTGAATTTTAACACTTCTGCCTTCAAATGCAGCGCCAGCCATTCCCTCCCTCTCTCTCTCTCTCTCTCTCTCTCTCTCTCTCTCTCTCTCCACCTCCTCCTTGTTTTTCTTTGATTTCCTCCTCTCCGTCTCTCCCCTTCCTTCCTCTTCCTCTCTTTATCTTCCTCTCTTCCTCTTGTCTCTCTCTATCCTCTTTCCACTTCCCTCTTCCTCTCATCTTTCTCCTTGATTCCTCCTTTCTCCCCCCTCCTCTCAGTCCATATCTTTCTCATCTTCCTCTTCTTCACTTCCTCTTCCACTCTTTCTCCCTCTCTCTCTCCTTCACTTCCTCTAGCTTTTAAATACATAAATATAGAAATACGTACAACTACGTAACCAGACAACTCATCCTCCTCCTCCTCCTCCCGTCTTCCCCCGTTTGCCTTTTTATGTTTCTCCCCTTCCTTCCTCTCTCTCTCTCTCTTCCTCTCTCTCCCTCTCTCTCTCTTCCTCTCTCTCCCTCTCTCTCTCTCTCTCCCCCCCCCCCCCCTCTAGCTTTTAAATACATAACTTTGTGTCTGAATTTGGCCCATTCTGTGTGAGTGTCTCATCTATCATGCATGAGTGTTAAATTATAAACTGTGGGTCGCTGCACTGCCCTCAGCTAACACTGTCTGAGAGAGAGAGAGAGAGAGAGAGATGGAGGGAGAGAGAGAGAGAGAGAGAGAGAGAGAGTCACTATCTGAGTGGTCGTCATGGTGGAAGTTGCCTATCCTAAATCTTACCCTGCATTAGTACTGTAGAAATCCTGTATTTATCCTGTATTAGTACTACAGTATATTCCCTGCATCTACTCAGTTTTGAGGCTTTGCAGTGTCGTCATGAATCTCCTGCAGACAGTTCTGTCTCCATCATGGAGGTCCGCTGGAGACTTGGCTGTTACTTAATAATGTCTAAATCATAACGGCCAACCTTGACAATCCAGAAATATGGAGATTCTCATAAGCAAAGCAGGGATGTAGGGTTCTCCCCGGAACATTTTAAGATTCAGAGACCTTATTTCCTGCATTCTACTGACTTTTTATGTGCAGAATCAATGAAAATACAGTACGAAACCATCCACCAGAACCATCTAGCATCTTCAAACTAGGGATGCACCGATGCCACTTTTTCAATGCCGATACCGATTACGAGTATGAAAGTTTAAGTATCGGCCGATACTGAGTACCGATCCGATCCGTTACTTTTACTGAACAGTGCAGGCTTACTTCCTTAGTTTGGGGTCAATGGAAAAAATTATTGAGATAAAATCCTTGTTTTTCCCACTGTTTGAGAAATACAGGCTTCTATGTGCCATAAATGCATAAAATCAAGACAGTTTGCTTTCATTTCTTACATGTCACTCATGGCTTTCGGTATCAGATTTTAGTCTTGGGTAAAATCGGTGCATCCCTACTTCAAACTCTGTTTCTTTTTCACATTCTCTGTGCGGCCAACAAAACACAAAACAATCAGTGACGTGGTTTTGTGGCTTCAGGCCTGAGGTAGCTTTGTTTTGCTCTGCAGTGGAACTTGGCCCAGAAACACTTAGTGCTGTGCTAAGCTAGCATGTCGCCAGCAGCTAAGAGCAAGTGTTTGTTCCATGTCTAATTTATAGAGTTCCTTCTCTATGAATGATTTATACACAGGTGTAAATAGTTCTTCAGCGGTTAGCCTAGATTAGCTTAGCGGTGCCCTGGCACACCTGAGTGCCAGATAGCTGACAGTCTTACCCAGAGTGCCGCTGGCAGGCACATGGCAGCCAGTGTGGACCTGTCCTGTCCCATGGATGCCACTGTAGTGTTGGGGTGGTGCAGAGAGACCGTCCTTCAACTGGAGGATCTGTGTTCAAACCCCCACCCTGCTGAAGTGTCCTACAGCAACACAAATCCCTACCAAATCCAGACCCTGACCTCTGTAGCAAATATGTAAATGAGTGTATGACATCATCTGGCAACTTCTAGCAACTAATAGCTACTGTCCTTGGAAGAGGGTTGGCAACACTGCCCAAACCACAACACTCTTTTTTTAGGTATTTCTCTTTTTCAAGCCTGGTTGTTATATTTAGACCTTACTCTCCAGCTTTCCTGATTCTCCCAGGAGACTCCTGGTCTTCCTGCCCGTCTCCCGCTGCTCTCCCCTGGTCTCATTTCTCTCCATGTTCTCCCTTATTTTGATCAAATTTCAAAATCTTCTCATTTAATATACATTGTTGGAAATTTTCACATAAAAAATCTACAGTAGGCCCTATCAGTGGTGTTTCTGAACAGCCAGCAAAGTACGTTACACAAAAAACATATTTTATATTATTAGTTCAGTGCATGTTGGAGCCTGATGCTTGTGTACTGTAGCAATAAATAATGAAGGAAATATGTGATAAACCAGCAGCGTTTTTAAAAATAGAGTGAGTTTTTTTTTATAGTAAGTCCCATTTGGCTCTGTAATGGGTAAAGTGGCATTTTACATTGTAGGCATTTAGCTGATGCTCTTATCCAGAGTGATTTACTATGAGTTCAGTGGAATAAGCTTCATTTCCTAGATCACCAACATTACATTTCATATATCAACATATCAACAATTTGTGTTTGTTTCCTAAGTCTTCAGACCAGTCCATATTAGAGCGAGTGGAGAATGATATGGGAGGAGAGGATGTGATTCAACAGGGAGAGAGGGGGACATGAAGTGTTTCCTGATGAGATGAGTTTTAAACGTATGAATGATGATAAGGGAGTGACTCTGCTGGTTCTGAGAGCCACAAGGGAGAAGAACCGAGAGCGGGTGGAGTGATGACCAAGTCGCTGCAGGGAAGGAAGAACCAAGCTACCGATTGTGACAGAGCACAGAGTATAGGCTGGTGAATAGGACTGGACCATGACCTGGAGGTATAGGGGTGTAGGACTGGACTATAGTCTGGAGGTATAGGGGTGTAGGACTGGACCATGACCTGGAGGTATAGGGGTGCAGGACTGGACTATAGTCTGGAGGTATAGGGGTGTAGGACTGGACTATAGTCTGGAGGTATAGGGGTGTAGGACTGGACCATGACCTGGAGGTATAGGGGTGTAGGACTGGACCATGACCTGGAGGTATAGGGGTGCAGGACTGGACTATATTCTGGAGGTATAGGGGTGTAGGACTGGACTATAGTCTGGAGGTATAGAGGTGTAGGACTGGACCATGACCTGGAGGTATAGGGGTGTAGGACTGGACCATGACCTGGAGGTATAGGGGTGCAGGACTGGACTATAGTCTGGAGGTATAGGGGTGTAGGACTGGACTATAGTCTGGAGGTATGGGGGTGTAGGACTGGACCATGACCTGGAGGTATAGGGGTGTAGGACTGGACTATAGTCTGGAGGTATAGGGGTGTAGGACTGGACCATGACCTGGAGGTATAAGGGTGTAGGACTGGACCATGACCTGGAGGTATAGGGGTGTAGGACTGGACCAAGGCCTGGAGGTATGGGTATGAGGTATAGGTGTGTATAGGGCAGGACCATGGACTGGAGGTATGGGGGTGTAGGATTGGACCATGGACTGGAGGTATGGGGGTGTAGGACTGGACCACAGCTTGGACTGGAGGTATGGGGGTGTAGGACTGGACCACAGCTTGGACTGGAGGTATGGGGGTGTAGGACTGGACCATGGACTGGAGGTACGGGGGTGTAGGACTGGACCACAGCTTGGACTGGAGGTATGGGGGTGTAGGACTGGACCATGGACCGGAGGTACGGGGGTGTAGGACTGGACCACAGCTTGGACTGGAGGTACGGGGGTGTAGGACTGGACCACAGCTTGGACTCGAGGTATGGGGGTGTAGGACTGGACCATGGACTGGAGGTACAGGGGTGTAGGACTGGACCACAGCTTGGACTGGAGGTATGGGGGTGTAGGATTGGACCATGGACTGGAGGTATCGGGGTGTAGGACTGGACCACAGCTTGGACTCGAGGTATGGGGATGTAGGACTGGACCATGGTTGGAGGTACGGGGGTGTAGGACTGTACCATGGTTGGAGGTATGGTAGATTGGATCCCCTTGTTACCTTGTACACCAGGGTTTCAATTTTGATCCAAGAAGCCACAGGCGGCCAGTGGAGGGAGTGAGATGGGAGAAACTGAGGAGGTTGAAGAATATTTTGGGAGGCTGTAGCGCTCTGGATGAGCTGTAGGGGCTGAAGGGAGTATTTCAGGAACCTGGCTTGGAGGGACTGATTCAGGAAGGACAGGGGGGTGTGAACTGTTCCTTAATGAGATTAGCCTTAGTAACAGAGATTAGTAAGATTTGTTTCAAACTTATGACTGATGGTAGGGAGTGACTCTGCTGTTTCGGGGAGCCACAAGGGGGAAGAATCGAGACTGGATGGAGTGATGACCAAGTCGCTGCAGGGAAGAAAGAGTCAAGCTGCCGGTAGTGACAGAATACAGAGTACGGTCTGGTGAATAAGGCTGGTCCATGACCTGGAGGTATGGGGGTGTCGGACTTGATTACGACCTGGAGATATGGGGGTGTACGGCCATGGTGGAAATATGGAGTCCTAAACCCCCATATCTCCAAGTAGAGGAGACTAGGAATCCAGCAAGGAAGGACTGATTCAGGAAGGAGAGGGTGTCAAGTGTTTCTTGATGAGTTTTAAACTTACAGATGGATGAGAGGGGAGTGACTCTGCTGACCTGAGTGGAGAGGGAAGGTCATTCCACTATTTGGGAGCCAGGAGGTAAAAGAGTGGAGGTCATGGGAAGGGGGGGGGGGGGGGGGGGAGCGATGACCAGGTCGCTGCAGGGAAGGGAGAGTTCAGCGGCTGGTAGCAGCAGTCTATTTGTCATAGTTCCCAGCGCTGGCAGTTTTGTGGAAATGTTTTTTTTGTTTCTCCTTGTAAGCATTTGGTTTGGAGACGTAAACCAGCTGAGATGAAATCAACTCAGAGAGCTCTGAGGTTCCAACACTGATTACAACATTGCTTCCAGGAAGTACGGTTTCTCCCAATTAAAGAAACTATTTGTAACTATGTCTTTTGATTAAAGATGCTACATGTACCATTTTAACATCAACATAAATCAAGCAACGAAGGCTTATGGGAAATGTAGTCTTAATGTGGAGAAATACTTTAACCTTTCAGGAATTGATACAGGATTGAAAAATGAATAATCACATGTGTGTACCTGTGCCTACACCAGTTTAACCAGTTTCCTTACTACACTTCCCAACATGCATCACCACTCATATTTACTACTTGAACTGAAATGCGAGATATTTTTAATTATGTAAAATGTGATTTAAACCCTCTTGTTCTTTTTGATTGAGATTGAGATCGATTTTTTCTAACATCTCAACATATTTATGACATATTTTTGATGAAGTAAAATAATATTTTAAAACATCTAAAAAATGTTGCTGACGTAAATTTAGATTTTAAAGCATCCCGTCATATTTCTGATTATATAAAGTGCGATTTTAAGGCATCTCAACAAATCTTTGATGATGCAATATGTGATCCAAAACACTTTGGGCCTATATAAAACTTTAAAACATCAAAAGCAATTCAAAACATTTAGTTTTGCTGCGTTTGCGGATCCGAGGCGTGAAGCGTCTCGCTGACGCTCGGCTTCACAAGGTTGTGAACTCTGAACAAGAAGCCTGCAGGACGCTGGGGAGTTCCCCGTTTGTCTGGGAAATGTCAGTCCACTCAGCACTGCTGCCTATATATAGACACACACACACACACACACACACACACACACACACGCACACAAATAAAACCCAAAGACACACAGCATCCAGCATCATAACAACATACACACACAGGAAAACAGAAATAAACCAATTAAGAGACATTAACACACACACACACACACACACACACACACACACACACGCACACACACACACACACACGCACACACACACACACACACACACACAGGGGAATATTGAGGTTCATGTATGTCTTCCCTCTATCCTTCACTCTTTCTCTTGATTCTTCCTGTTTTCATTCATCTGTTTTCTGCCCTTCCATCGCTCCCTGCTGCACCGGGTCAGTGAATTATTAATAAGGTTACACACACACACACACACACACACACACACACACACACTCAGCCTCAAAGTGTGTCTCCTCTTACGATCAATAAGTCCACAAAAAGCCTTTCTGACCCCGCCCTCCTCCTCTCCTCCTCTTCTCTTTTCTCCTCTTCTCTCGTTTCCTTTCCTCTTCTCCCACCAAAGAAGGTAAATCAAGTTCAAGTTCTGTTGAGTTCTATTCTATTCTGCTCTGTTCTATCCTGTCAAATTGAGTTCTATTCTATTCTGTTAAGTTCTATTCTATTCTGCTCCATTCTATGCTGTTAAGTTCTGTTAAGTTCAGTTCTACTCTGCTCTATTCTATTCTGTTAAGTTCTTTTCTATTCTATTCTGTTCTATTCTAATCTGTTCTGTTCTACTGTATTCTATTGTTATGTTAAGTTCTATTATGTTCCTTTCTATTCTATTTTGCTCTGTTCTATTCTGACCTCATATTAATAAGTTATATTTTCCCCAAAGCATTACTGTAACTTCCCTCCCTGCCGTCCCGCCGGCGGGTCGATCATTACAAACTCATGTTTCGTGGCCAAACTTTGTTCAAATCCACAGAACTTTATTTTAAATTCTAGTCCAGATCTCAAGGTTTCCAAAGACACCAAACATGTCAGGCTGGACTACAGCCTACTTTCCATTTGCTGTGATGTTGCAGCGTCTTGGTTTGAATATTTCTCTCAGTCTCAGCAGCTGGAGCTTCAGTGAAGAGTTGTTGTATAGTATGACGAAAAATGTTTTTTCTAATTTTGAAGATACTTAAGAGGAAATTTAAGGGGAAAGTCAGGCAGCGAGGGGTTAAATGATCATCAGTACGGAAGAGGATTAGGCTTTAATCTCAGAATTCTGACTTTTAACTCAGAACTCAAATACATTTTTCACATGTGGCCCTAATCCTCTTCCGTACATCGGTTTGATATTTATTATAACATGTAGTATAATTTTACCTCAGAAATTTGAAGTCGGACTAAAACGGAGGTTAAACTCTGTTCTACAAAGAAAAAGGAGAAGAAGAGAGTTCATACCCGTCTGTTCAGGAACGTTAAAATGTCAGATAGCAGATATAAGTCTGAGGAGGAAGAAGGTTCTGCTGTTTGTCTTTTCTTCTCTTCTTCCTCTCTTCTCACATCTTCTCTTCAGTTGTCTCATCCCTTCTTCTTCTCTCATCTTCTCTTCTTTTCATCTTCCTCTTCTCCTTTTATTTTCTTCTCATTTCATGTATTCTAGTCTTATCTTTTCTCCTCCTCTTCATCATCTACTCTCATATCTTCCCTTCTCTCATCTTCTCGTTTTCTCTCCTTTTCTTCTTCTCCCCCCTCCTTTCTCCTCCTTTCTTCTCCTCTGGTTTGCGAGGATTGAGCTGTAATTGTGTTGACTTATTTATACAGTATTGGAAAGACGGGAAACACACACACACACACACACACACACACGCACACACACACACACACAGAGCAGTGTAAAAATCAATGATTAATCTAGTAGTGAATGGGGGGTTTGACTCGGGGGACAGTTTTCTTAGTCCCCATTACTCCTGTGTTCCCCCAGGAAAACTTAACACACACACACACACACACACACACACACACACACACACAGTCGTTTTTCCATTAATATCAGAAGAGAATAATTAGTTTTAATCACTATGTGCCTTTCATACCAACTGAGTCTGCTTCCACTGACGCTCCGTTCATCCGTTCTTCAGCAGCAGCAGTTTGTTTTTACAGCAGAATCACATAGAGGAGAGACCAGAGGAGAAACCAGAGGAGAAACCAGAGGAGAAACCAGAGGAGAAACCAGAGGAGAAACCAGCTAAGACAGACAGCAGCTGGAAACACTGTAGCTCCTTTGTTTCAATGTTTTATCAGATAATTTGAAAACTCTTCATTGTGCAGCACCAGGTCCATTTAACTGCACCATGTAAATACTTGTTCTCACCCTGCACATTAACAAGCCTTTAGGTTTTATTGATGAAATAACTTTGTTTTCTTGCTACGACATGATGCTAACCTGTCCCCCCCCACAGCACAGGGAGTTATGTTTCGTCTGACACAGTGAATAATGTGATGAAGTGGATTTGTTTCCAAATGTAGGTTACTGTGACACAGTAAACTGTCTTGTCTTTAGCCCTAGTCTCTACTCCAAAACACTCTGAGTTGTAGCTTGAGAAGAGTCAGCTCAGTTAACCTGAACAAACTGTTAGCTAGCTAAGCCAGGTGGGAATCCAGAACCGGTTCCACACTTTAGTCCCGGTTCCAAATTGCCTAATTTACCAGAGTCGATAAGCCAGTGAACTAATGAAAACTGTTATCCAACACTAAGCATCAGCAGCTTCTCCAGTAGCTGCACAAAAACCTTTTTTTTTCTTTTTTTTTTTGCATTTCTTTTTTTTTTATTTAAAGGTTGTGTTAACATCAATCATACAGTTACAATTATTACAGTTACTGTTGACCCAAAAATTCAATTTCTCTAAGTTTTGTTGTTTTATCCCCCCCACCTCATCTCCCACCCACTCCCTCTCCCTGCACCCCAAGACAAAAAAAAAACAACTAGAAAAGGGAACAATATATGAAATAATTACAGTAATAATAAATAAATGTAATAAATAAATAATCAAAATCGCAAAAGGAAATAAGTTGACATACAGAATGGCTGACATCTATCATTTCACTCCATTCTGAGCTGGGTAAAGGCGGGTGTAAGATTCATGTTACTGACATGGGAGTGGAGTACCAGTTTTGTTCAAGGGGTGAATTTCATCATAATTGTCAGGTAGAGTCTTAAGTTTGATCATATATGAAAGCACTGGATCCCATATGGCATAACATCTGCTTCCAGACCCTCTTAGAGCATATTGTATTTTCTCCACATTCAGAAACAACATCAGGTTGCTCATCCATAACGAGGGTTTGGGGGAATTTGGAGAATTCCATTGTAACAAAATTCTCCTGCGAGCCAATAATGAAGCAAAGGCTACGATGTCTTTATACTTACTTAAAAATGGCTGATCAGTCACACCAAAAATGGCTTTGTTAGCACAGGGCTGCAGGTCTATGTCCAGTACTTCCATAGTAATTTGAACACCATAGACCAGGGTTCCCCAATTAGTTTTCCCCAAGGGCCAAATTATGTCAAGCATGCCAAGCCAAGGGCCAAAACGTCCGGGTTTTTTTTTCCCATTGTGCCAATAAAAGGTGTTTTATGTGCAGATGTTGTTGTTGCTGCTATTACCATTATTACCATTATTATTATTATTATTATTATTATTGTTATTATTATTATTAGTACTACTACTAGTAGTAGTAGTAGTAGTAGTAGTAGTAGTAGTAGTAGTAGTAGTAGTAGTAGTGGTGATGGTGGTGGTCATGGTAGTAGTAATAATTTAGGCCTGGGATTCTCAAAGCCTGTGTTGAGGGTCACACAAGAAAAAAAATGCACTCTTGAAATGAGATGGATTTGAAACAAAATAAGTCCAAAACCAACCATTTAATTATTTGACTTTTTACTTCACAGTTCCTCAGTGTTGAACAGTAATTTCTTACACAAGAGATGAACTTTAGCCAGATTTCATCAAGATTATTGAAAAATATTACACACTGAAATGTTGCAACAGAAGTTGAGTTTATTGGCAGAATGACTCAACATTTGGACAGTGGGGTGAGGTGGAGGACTAGTGACAGGCGGCTCGCTGGTGAGCGGCACTGTCTAGTCACAGTTTGAATTGTTTGAGACTCGACTTGACTTGGGTTCTGGTGACTTGGGACTTGACTCTGACTTGTACTTTGATGACTTGAAAAGGTTTCTAAAGTCTTGACTTGAGATCTTGTGTTTGTGTAAATGACTTAGATTGAAAGTGATGAGATTTGTTCCAGCGGACGACTGAATTTAAATTCTGTTTTCTGAATTTGTATGGAATGATTGAATTTATTGAAGTTGAAACTGATTATAGAAATCAAACTCATGATGCTCTTACCAAGTTTTTATCCTATTAAAACCATATTGCATTGAAAAGTCCTAGATATTTAGTTTTCTTTAAGATATTAAATTGATACTGGACTCTTGATTTGTTCTGACTTGACTTGCTGTTCTACATTTAGACTTGAGACTTGACATTAATGACATGGACTTGACTTGGACTTGACTTGGTAATCTACATTTAGACTTGGGACTTGAGCCTCAAGACTTCAGACTGACTTTGGACTCAATCAAAGCTGACCTGGTCACACCTCTGCTAGACAGGTAACTGGATGGCATGTATGGGTGTTCTATTCTGCTCTATTGTATTCTGATAATAATAATTATAGCCTATTAATCTTAATTTATATACAAAACCCAGTTGCAAAGCACTTTACAAAGGAGTGAAAAGAGAGCAAAAGCAATGAAAGTAAGGTGGGAAAATATAAAAGCAAGGCGAAAAGCATAAAGCAAACCATGAAAGGGGGTCAAAGACAATTAGAACGGGTCATTAAAGAAAAGCAAGTTGATTCTATTCTATTCTATTCTATGTATTCTCTATTCTATATCCATAGAGAGAGAGACAGGTCCATGCTGTCTGTCTCTCTGCTTTAACTCCTCATTCAAACAGAACTGATGCTTCACAATGAAATGTTTTCACCACGGCAACATTAAACTTTGATATGCTGCCCAACAGCTGGCATCTGTGTGTGTGTGTGTGTGTGTGTGTGTGTGTGTGTGTGTATGTGTGAGAGAGAGAGAGAGAGAGAGAGAGAGACAGAGGCGACTTGTGAAGCTGAGTGACAGCTGAACACTGTCTCTCCACATCCATTATTAACATTTAACTGGAACTCAACCATAAGTGTGTGTGTGTGTGTGTGTGTGTTTACAGTGTATATACACCTTCTGTATATCTGTATATGCATATTGAGGAATTAGCTTTTCCCATGTTCCTCTGCACCTGTGTGTTTGTGCACATGTTCCTTGAGGCAATGTGTGTGTCTACATGCTTTCTACATGTGTCCTTACATACATATTACATACATACACATACATACATGTTAAAGGAAGTGTGTGTGTGTGTGTGTGTTTCACGTGTGCTCAAGCACGTTGTCAGTATGCATTTAGCCTCTCTGCTGTTTAAATGTTTAACTATGCAGCTCCAGTGTCCATATACTGTGTGTGTGTGTGTGAGTGTGTGTGTGTGTGTGTGTGTGTGTGGACAGTGTATTGTGGGACTAAGTGTTTCCTGACAGGAACATTAAGTCTAAACTCTCTGGCTTCACTCAGACTTTTACGTCTCTTCAACACATTTCAGTAGAAAAGCGTCTCAGTCTGTTGATCTGCAGAATTAAACTTTATCTTCAGTGGGATTTTAAAACCAAAACAGCTTCTACTCTGAATACCAGTACCAGCAAAATAACATAATGACAAAAACACACCTAACCAGTTCAGTAAATTTGTCAACAGAAACAGAACAGAAACCAGTCTAACCAGTTCAGTAACTTTCTGGCAGTAGAAACCACTCTAACCAGTTCAGTAACTTTCTGGCAGTAGAAACCACTCTAACCAGTTCAGTAACTTTCTGGCAGCAGAAACCAGTCTAACCAGTTCAGTCTCTTTCTGGCAGTAGAAACCAGTCTAACCAGTTCAGTCTCTTTCTGGCAGTAGAAACCACTCTAACCAGTTCAGTCTCTTTCTGGCAGTAGAAACCAGTCTAACCAGTTCAGAAACTGACAATAGAAACAGAACAGAAACCAGTCTAACCAGTTCAATAACTTTCTGACAGTAGAAACCAGTCTAACCAGTTCAGAAACTGACAATAGAAACAGAACAGAAACCAGTCTAACCAGTTCAATAACTTTCTGACAGTAGAAACCAGTCTAAACAGCTCAGAAACTGACAATAGAAACAGAACAGAAACCAGTCTAACCAGTTCAGAAACTGACAATAGAAACAGAACAGAAACCAGTCTAACAGTTCAGAAACTGACAATAGAAACAGAACAGAAACCAGTCTAACCAGTCTTTCTGACAACAGAAACCAGTCTAACCAGTTCAGTAACTTTCTGACAATAGAAACCAGTCTAACAGTTCAGAAACTGACAATAGAAACAGAACAGAAACCAGTCTAACAGTTCAGAAACTGACAATAGAAACAGAACAGAAACCAGTCTAACCAGTTCAATAACTTTCTGACAGTAGAAACCAGTCTAACCAGTTCAGAAACTGACAATAGAAACAGAACAGAAACCAGTCTAACCAGTTCAATAACTTTCTGACAGTAGAAACCAGTCTAAACAGCTCAGAAACTGACAATAGAAACAGAACAGAAACCAGTCTAACCAGTTCAATAACTTTCTGACAGTAGAAACCAGTCTAAACAGCTCAGAAACTGACAATAGAAACAGAACAGAAACCAGTCTAACCAGTTCAATAACTTTCTGACAGTAGAAACCAGTCTAACCAGTCCAGAAACTGACAATAGAAACAGAACAGAAACCAGTCTAACCAGTCTTTCTGACAACAGAAACCAGTCTAACCAGTTCAGTAACTTTCTGACAATAGAAAACAGTCTAACCAGTTAAGAAACTGACAATAGAAACAGAACAGAAACCAGTCTAACCAGTTCAGTAACTTTCTGACAATAGAAAACAGTCTAACCAGTTAAGAAACTGACAATAGAAACAGAACAGAAACCAGTCTAACCAGTTCAGTAACTTTCTGACAATAGAAAACAGTCTAACCAGTTAAGAAACTGACAATAGAAACAGAACAGAAACCAGTCTAACAGTTCAGAAACTGACAATAGAAACAGAACAGAAACCAGTCTAACAGTTCAGAAACTGACAATAGAAACAGAACAGAAACCAGTCTAACCAGTTCAGTAACTTCCGGACAATAGAAACAGCACTTTGAAATGTGCCACAGTAGAAACAGCATAGAAACATTTCTATCCCTGTTCTCTTGTCTGTTTTTATTTTTTTTCCTGCATGTTTCATCCATATTGCTGAATCGATTTATTTTACCATATTACATTTTATTTGGCTCTAATTTATTCCTTTTTATCTCATTGATCTCTCTGTTTTATTGATCTGTCCTTTATCAGTCTTCTGTCTCTTGGTATGTCAGGATGTACAGTATGCTTTGTTTTCAAGTGCTATAGAAATACATATTATTATTAAATAAAGAAAATGTATTATTAATAGTATTATTATTATTATTTTATTATTATAACAGTAGAGTTCCTCTCCTTTGTCCTTTCTCTCTCAATACTGTATTTTCATTGTCATTCTGTTTCTCCCTCTCTCTCTCCCTCTCTCTCTCTCTCTCCCTCTCTCTCTCTCTCTCTCCCTCTCTCTCTCTATCCCTCTCTCTCTCTCTCTCTCCCTCTCTCCCTCTCTATCCCTCTCTCTCTCTCTCTATCCCTCTCTCTCTCTCTCTCTCTCTCTCTCTGGTATCTGTCATGTTATTAATCTGTTGAACTGTATTATGGCTGTCTGCCTCTCTCTCTCTCTCTCTCTCTCTTTCACTTTCTATGTCTCTCTCCCTCTTCCTCTCTCTCTCTTTCTCACTCTCTCTCTCTCTCCTCTCAACATGAAACTCCCATCAGTCTGCTTAATGTGGAGCAGCTCCTAGGCTGTGTGTGTGTGTGTGTGTGTGTGTGTGTGAGCGCTGCAGCATGTGTTATGAGAATGCATGTGTGTGTGAGTGAGCATGCGGTGTGTGTGAGTGAGATTGAATGTGTAGGTGTGTGTGTGCACATGTGATTCCCTGTGTATGTGTTTCTGTGTGTGTGTGTGTGTGTGTGTGTGTGTGTGAGAAAGGGAGGGACACGAGGAAATGAGAATGAGAGGACGAGCGACAGCGAACAGAAGAGGAGAAGAGGAGAGAGTGTTTAAGAAAGAGAGAGAGAGAGAGAGAGAGAGAGGGAGAAAAGGGAGAAGGAGGGGAGGGTCGAGCAAGCGAATGGGAGGTGGAGCCGGCGAGAGTGCGAGCCAGCCGAGCCTCAGTCCAGAGAGAGAGAGAGAGAGAGAGAGAGAGAGCGAGCGAGAGAGAGAGAGCGAGAGAGAGAGAGAGAGAGAGCGAGAGAGAGAGAGAGAGAGAGAGAGAGAGAGAGGATGACAGGAGATGTGGTTGTTGCCGCGGCAGCAGAGCAGGACAGATCCAGACTCTGACAGTAAAACAACACTCCTCCCTCCTCTTCTTCTTCTTCTTTTATCCCGCCGCCCGTCCGTCCGTCCCGTACCTGGAAAACCTTCTTCCTCTTCTTCCTCATCATCACCTGCTTCTTCTTTTTCTTCTTCATCTTCATCATCATCATCATCCTCCTCAGCGCTGGGATGGACGGTAAGTAGGATGAAAACTGCTCCAGATACACTGCTGCGCTGAGAATAGAAGAGAAGAGAGTAGAGTAGAATAGAGCAGAACGGGACGGGATGGAGAGGAGGGGAGGAGAGGGGAAGAGTTCGGGATAGGAAGAGAACCGGAAGGATAGAGAGAGTAGAAAAGGAGAGAGTGGAATAGAATAGGGGAAAGTAAAATAGAATGGAAAGGGGAAATAGTTTGGAATAGAACAGAAAAGGATCGGATGGAAAGGAGACAGGTTAGACTAGAAGGGAATAGAATAGAGTAGACAAGAATAGAACAGGATAGAGTAGAAGAGGAAAATAGTTTGGAATAGAAAAGAACTGGAGGCACAGGATAGAATAGAATAGAATCGAATAGAAGAGAAGAGGATAGGGGAACAGTAGCTTGGAATAGGCTGGAACAGTTTAGAGCGACTGGTTTTCAGATAGAATTGAACTGAAAACAATAGAAAAATAGTCTGAAATAGAGTAGATAAAAATAGAGATTGTTTGGTGTGTGTGTGTGTGTGTGTGTGTGTGTGTGTGTGTGTGTGTGTGTGTCTGAAACGTTAATGGCAAACACACAGAAGTTCATCACTAATTCATACAGCTGGATTACGTCAACCTCAACGCTCTCTCTCTCTCTCTCTCTCTCACACACACACACACACACACACACACACACACACACACACACCTGCATGCCTGTTTGGACCTAGATGCGCACACACACACACACACACACACGCACAAACACTTTTATATGCATGCATGCACACATTCGTATAATCACTCACACACACACACACACACTGCGCCTTGTGTTGTGTGTGTTGTTAATATTTACACACTTTCTGCTTTTACACTCCTACCAAGCCGAAAAACTATCTATTCTATTCTATTTACAAATTAAATTTCCTTATTGTATTCCATTTGATTATATTGTAATTCCCTCTTCTACTCTATTCGAATTCCTTATTCTATTCTATTCTATTCTATTCTATTCTATTGTGTACTGTAGTTCTACTCTGCTCTACTGGACTCTGTCTGGCTTCTATCTGTCTGTCCAGTGAAGTGCTGCTGATGGTGTCTAATGGTTTCACACTAACAGACTGACAGGCCATGTGCTGCTCAGCATCACTCTGTGTGTGTGTGTGTGTGTCTGTGTGTGTGTGTGTGTGTGTGTCTGTGTGTCTGTGTGTGTGTGTGTGTGTGTGTGTGTGTGTGTGAACAGAGAGGTTAAGTGTGTGCAGGATAACGCCGTCGTCTCTGTTATAAACTGAAGTGAAGTGAAGCAGACGAGGCGGAGCTGTTTCTACTGTTTCTACTGTTTCTACTGTTTCTATCTGTTTCTACTGTTCAGTGTTCTACTGCAGTAGAAACACTGAGTTCAATTAACTGTGTGGGAGAGAGGGAACTTATTACAGCATATTACTGGTGTAAAATATTAATAATAACAGGAATGCTGCTGCTGCACTACAACTATTACTTCTACTAACAATAATAATAAACTTCATTTAAACAGCACTAATGTAAAAGCAGAGTTTACAAAGTTCTTTACAAATAAGCAGTGATGAGGAAAATGAGGATAGTAAAAAAAAAATTAAGTTTAAATAAAATCTAAAAAAAAAAAAAAAAAACCATTGAATAAAATCATGTAAAATACTGATAAAATAAAAAATAAAACAAATAAAATTGGGCAGAAAGTAAACAGAGATTAGTTAATAAAAAATATAATAAAATAGAAACATGACAAACGACACAAGATAAAAACAATTGGGTAAAAACAATTTTTACATGAAAGCGAGTCTGTAAAAGTGAGTCTGGTCTGTTTCCGTGACGACGCGCGGTGCGTGATGGATGGCGGGGCTTTGTGCCGGTGAAGTGGCGTTTACGTCGGCGTCGTTTTTCTCGCCCTCGCCAGTTTGGCGTTCTGGTGACTGAACTTCCTGCTGAAGTGGGAGGAGCGGCGTGGCGCGTCAGCAACGATGGCGGTTTCGGTGTCAAAGATTACAGCGATTTGCACTTGTTGTCGTGTTCTGTGTGTTTTCGCTCCGGACTGTTCTCTCCGTCATGTCGGGTCGCCGCAGCGCAGAGCGTACGGCTTTTACAGGGAAGGAAAAGAGCTGATTTGATTGGTCGTGACTGACGCCAGCCGCTACCACATCTACTGATGATGTATTCCACCTGACCCCGCCCCTTTTCCGACTGGGCCACAGGGGCGTCGAGCGGCTCTGGCCACGAAATTACCAAAAACGAGTCGTCACTCCCCGTGCGATCACGCCGCGCGCCTTTGATTCACGAACACAGAGCCCTTTAAGAGGCGATTTGAAAGATGATAGTAATAGAATCTCCTAAAATGATTTAGCTAGCCTAAACTCAGTCTGATGATAAAGTTTACACATTTAGTCTCCTTACAAAGACCTTCAATCACCTTTAGTCTCGAGTCTAGATTCCAGCTCTTAGGATACCAAGAGATCTGCAGTTTAGACTTAGCCACGCTTTAAACCTGATCAGTACAAGTCAAGTTCATACGTACAGGCTTAATCAGTGTAACAGTCTCAAAAAGCTTCATAACACCTAAACTTAATATATAAACTAAGCCAGTGAAGTCCCAGTATACACAAATGAAGAGAGAGATCTTCATTCCAAACCCTCTTAATTTCACAATAAGAGCGTGTTAGAGTAGAGGAGGAAGATATGAAGAGGGGGATGTGACTCAGCGGGAGTTAATGTCGTTTTTTGTATCAGAGCCTTTATTGAAAAAGGTTTCACAATATTGGGATCAATTGAAATTGCTTCACCCCACTGGCAGATTGTTTTTCACTTGTTCTAAGAAGAAACGAGTGCAAGATGTATTCCAGATTAACAGACTTGTGAGGATGGAGGTTTTTCCAGCGCGGCTCCGACAGCACAGCGGATCAATACTACATCCTGTCTGTCAGAGAGCTAATTGGGTTAATTACAATCCTGTCCTCACCAAATGTTCTGGAAAAAAGACTTTTTTCCCAAGTCAGACTACTTGTCAAGAAAATTACTCAAGTAGCTCAACAAAAATCTACTCCAGTGCTTGGTTACTTATTAAAGTCCTTCCTTCCATCTCTCCTTCCTGCTCTCATTTCTACTATTTCTATTTTCCCAAACGCTTCTCTATCATCCATGATGCTTCCAGGGTTACAGGAGTATTAGTTGAATCTATTGTCAGGGTGCTGTGACCCGTGACCTCCTTACTATTCACTGCGTGTGATGTTGTTGATGAAGGAACTGAAGCTTCTTCTGCTGTTGAACTCACTGGAAGTCTCTCTTGATACAGTCTAGTCTCAGGACATTTGAAATGAGCACAATGTCTTACAATGCAACACGAAACATGAGAAAAAACGTTTCCCAGCAGAAAGGATCAGCTGGAGGAGACAGGACAGGAAACAGGAAGTAGTTTGACGGTGGACAGTCAGGGTGTGGAGGTCGGAGGTCGGAGGTCGGGGGGCGGATGGTTCAACTCCCAACTCATGACACTCAATGACGTTTTCATTTACTGAACCGTGAGTGAAACCTGAAGCTAACCTGAAGCTAACTGTTTTAGCTGCTAAACTGAAGCGTTAGCTAACCTTGACATGTGACCAACAGGAGGAAATGTCCAGTCCAGTTCCTGCTGCTGGACCAGAATCCTTTACTGGAGGAGGAACCCGATCTGAACTGGATTTGGGTTTTTTAACAAACCTTTGTGAGACTGTGTTGCCGGATAAACGGTTCAGTTCGGTGACTAAAATGTAAAAAAAAAAGCATTTTCTTTTGCATCTTCCTCATGAGTGATTTTCTGCGTCATCATCAGGCCAAGGTTGGGGAACAGTTCCCTTCAGCTTCAGTATCAGTCAGTCCAGGCGACTGTTCGGCTCTACAGGACCGGCCTCAATTGAAATTCCACTCTTGCTCTCATTGTAAGTCGATGAGAACGTCTGCTAAATGCCAAAAATGTAAAATGCAATGTGAGTCCAGAATGACTTTGTTTTACTTCTAAGAGACAAATCTCTTTGAACTCACTAGTCTTACAAATAAAACTTACTCAAGTAAATATAGAAGTAACTACTTTAAAAAATAGATGTAAGAGTACAGCCAAATCCTAAGAACAGTAGCATTAAAGGAGTTGGATGTCTATCTAAACATGGTGAAAGTATCAAAACGCACGGTCGCCAACTAAATCCACACAATCCATATTAGAAAAGCGAGCCTCTAAACGAGCCGTTTGGACTTCCGTAACTTTGTGGCGTCACAAAGGTTCGCTCATTATCATTTCTGTAAGAAATAATAGACTAACAAAGTGTTTTTTTCAAAGCGGTCGAGCGGTCGTCATCGTTTATTACCGGAGAGTTTTCCCTACCTGTAGCCGCCGGGCCGCGGCGTCTCACGTTTCACTCTCCAAACGGTTAGCCAATCGGAACAGAGGTTCGTTAATATTAGTTCTTGGTAAGGCTCAGAGAGATGCTGGAAAATGAACGTGGAGAAATGGATTGAGAGTGTTTTTGGTTCATGACACCACACACACAGCTTTGAATGGACAGAAAGACACAAAATAAAACACTGGACAGAGAATATGGAGCTTTAATCTAAAAATCTGCTGAAGTACTAGAGCAAGTAGCTGTAAGTAGTTACTTTCTACCTTTGATACCAATCCTAATGTACATTAACTACTTCCTCTGTCACTGCCATTAGGCTTTAAACTGTAGATCTGGAAGCTGAGAGAGAAACCCTCAGAGAAGAACTGTGATGGATTTTCTATATTTGCTTATCTAATATCTTAACTTTGAATATTGTCTTTAAGTCACTTCTGCCTTATAACACAGAAGAGAGATGGGAAAGATATGAGAAAGAGGGAAGAGAAGGAAAGATGGAAGAGAAGGGGATAGGAAAGGTAGGGAAAAGGAGAAAGAGAAGGGAAAGATGCAAGAGAAATATATAGAAAAGCTAGGGAAAAGAGGACAGAGAGAGAGAGAGAAAGGAAAGATGGAAGAGAAACAGGGATGAGAGAGGGGAAAGGAAGCGAAAGAGAGATGGGAGCGGTAGGTGAAAGAGAGAGAGAGATGGAAAAGAAAAATCTGTGAGTGCTCTCAGCCGGAGCGGCGGATGTTCACAAAGTGCTGCAGTTCCTCTCCGGTGTGGCAGGAGACTCTTCACGTGGCGGCCGGCCGGTCGCATTCAGCATCGCAACGTAAACTAAACCGCACAGTGAACACGCCGCACACTAATCCATCCTGAAATCTGTTTGTTTAGCAAATACTAGAAGTCACTCAGTTGAGCGTAAACCTCCGCCGACGCTGCGCTCCATACCGGCTTATGTTTATTTATCGCTTGTCTTCGGGGGTTGATTTTCTGAGAACATGCACCCGAATGCAACAGTGTTAAGTAGCCGACTTGAACACGAAGGCAGCACATGAAAAATTATTGTTATCTAATGACAGAAATCCAAGATCCGAATCACCACCAAAGTCTAATCCACTGATCCTTGGACCAAAGGCGATCTGTCCACCAGATTTAAAGGATAAGTCTGGTGTTTTTTAATGCATTTCTTACCGTCAACAAATCCTATGAAAATAACAAAATGAACAATGAATTTGTTTTGCTAACAAGTCTCGTCCATGTAGCGGTGCCCAGTAAAGCCTCATGTCCCAGCAGCCATAGAACTGCATTGTATTAAAAAACTATTAAATTCATCATCACGATGCACCGGGCCGGCCGACTTTTTCCTCAAACGACTTAATAAGCCGGCCGTAAACACGTTTTCCATCTCAGGAAAGTAGTTCCGTAGCACAGAAAATAGTCCCCGGCATAATGAAGAATTTGTTCCCATTTGAATTTGATTTGGTAATAACTACAACAGCCTGACTTTTCATGGTAACGATTTTTAAAATGTAAAGTTGTCTTTGTGAGCTGTATTTAAAGGTTTTTAGCTTCCAATTGGAGCCAATGACTTCCGGTTTGAAGGCTAAAAAGGGAACGTGGGAAGTCAGAAAGTAACGGGAGTAGAGCAAACGCATTGTTGATTTTGTTATTTTCATAGGATTTGTTGACGATAAGAAATGTATTTAAAAACACCTTTACGCTAAATCTGTTTGTAATGTTTAAGCTATCTTGCTAACAAACAGACAGATGACAACATGACCTCCTTCCAACTTCAAGAGTATACAGTATTGTGCTGCTTTTACCGCACAAGCGTAGGTAACATACAAAGATAGCCTAGCTAACTGCTAATGTTATTGCTGTTTGTTTACATGCTAAGTTGTTAGCTAGCTTCGGTCACCTTAGTGAAGGTTTTGGCGGGAGGTGACATCAGCCCTGACAGTCGATTAGCTGTGAGATGAAGCTCCTGCCGTTACGCTTGGATCAGATTCATTGATTTGTGCTTGTCGACTGTCGCCACAGCGGAGCAGGTTTCACCGGCCGGGTCCGGAGGATTTAACCAACACACACCGCGCTCTCATTCAGAGTGAATGGCAGCAAAGCCACTCATCCGTCTGGAAGCAACTTAAGTCCAATATAAATATCCAGGAACCAGTCTTTGAAGCAGAGACATATTGACAGCTGTGATGTATCTACTTTAAATAATGACACCTGTCTCTCTCTCTCTCTCTCTCTCTCTCTCTGTGTGTGTGTGTGTGTGTGTGTGTAACGTCAAAGCGAAGCTCTGGTCTCTGTCGACTCTCCGACAGACTTCCTGGATCTGTTCAGTTCTTATTGATCAGTGATCAGAGAGCCTTGCTATCCTCCTATCGATAATCTCTAATCATTTTTTCTGGTCTATTGATCAGTGATAGGAAACATGTTGCTGTCCTGTATTGATTCACTCAGATACACCAGGACACTGATATTACCAGGCAGTATTTAGAGAAATGTTTGTAATGTCAGCATTGGCTCATATCCTCAGATTGAGTTATAAATCCATGAAGAAAATACTGTATATCGATTTTGGAAAAAAATGATACCTGAAATTCATCTGTCAATATTTCAAAATCGCAGGTGGTCTATTTTGTCAGCAAATATCTTTAAATAAGTGATTCAGTATTTCTGCTGCGTTCCCAAAACCAATTTAACGCT
>NC_136010.1:1999833-2029833 GCF_048128805.1 Centroberyx gerrardi
AGTAGTAGTACTAGCAGCAGCAGTAGCAGTAGTAGTAGTAGTAGCAGTAGTAGTAGTAGTAGTAGTAGTAGTAGTACTAGCAGCAGCAGTAGCAGTAGTAGTAGTAGTAATAGTAGTAGCAGTAGTAGTAGTAGTAGTACTACTAGCAGCAGCAGTAGTAGTAGTAGTAGTAGTAGTAGCAGTAGTAGTAGTAGCAGTAGTAGTAGTACTAGCAGCAGTAGTAGTAGTAGTAGTAGTAGTAGTAGTAGTAGTAGTAGTAGTAGTAGCAGTAGTAGTAGTAGTACTAGCAGCAGTAGTAGTAGTATTAGATCAGCTCAGTGTAATTCAGTCCTGCAGCATCATCATGGTAAAGTGTTTCTGGAGCAGACTGCAGGTTTCAGCTGATAAAAACCAAAGCGCTGCAGGAGAGGAATGTTCGCTCAGGTTATTGCTCCCGCTGTGGACTTTATGCAATAAACTGACGACAATAACTTTTCATCTGACGAACACCAGTTTTTAGTGGAAACTTTATTGTCGGCGGTTTATTGAATGAAGAGCACACCGGGAGAAATAAAGAGAGACGGTGTGTGTTCACTCAGCGGTCCGCTGAGGAGCGAGCCGCGACTCGCTTCTTCATAAAAATACCTTTATTAACCCGCCGCTGTTTGACTTCGTGTAGTTCTTTAATTTCAGCTGCATGCCTTTATCAGGGGATGTGAGTCGCACGCACATCCGGGAGAATATAAACCAACAGAGGAACCAGACCTGTCTGATGGAGGTGAGAGATGCAGCGCTCTGAGGCGGCTCTGAGCTGTTCCAGGTGTTTCTGAATATTATTTGGGGGTTTTAAGGGATGAGAATCTTCCTGAACCCCGAGGGAGGGAGAGAGAGCTGCAACTGTATTTTCCCCCTGAGGAGCTGTCAGCGAAATACAGTCACCTTAACTAGGCCACTTAGTCAGACAAAACGCTGTCTACACACACACACACGCACACACACACACACACACACACACTCACACCTTCTTGAGTTCAATTTGTAAAAACCCCGGAGGAAGAAGTGAGAACAGGACAGTCTTTCCTTTTGTTATCAGTCGTCCAACATTATTTTATGTTAATATACGACTGTACGAATATACTGGCATCTGATTGGTCGATGGGTCCTGAGGTGGCCATTTTGGGCTTCATTGAATATATTTATTGATGAGTATGCATTCTGATCGGTTTCTCTGAACTCTGCAGTGTTTCCTCCTTCAGTTCAGTTGGTTTCTCCAGGTGAGAACGATGACCTTTGACCTCTGGTGGCACCAAATAACAGCAGCGAGAGTCTCAGTCCTCTAACAAGAGAACTGACACTCCAACTACAGGAAACCGCCCCGAAACACAAGGGATTATGGGTAGAAGGAGACGGAAAGCCTAGCAGAACAAAATGAAGTCTGGACTGATGCTCATATTCAGCTGTTTCTTCTTCATGTGTTCTGAACTGGTGTGAACACCACAGAAGAAGAGACAGACAAGTCCATCATGTTAGATAAAGTTACAGAGACAAGAGTCAGTTTGTTGGTGGCCATTTTGAGGCTTTCACTGACAAAACTGCGAGTAGAGATAGTTTTCTGGAGCATGTTGCACAACTGTGAGTGAATATAGTTTCAGTCCAGGTGTGTGTGTGTGTGTGTGTGTGTGTGTGTGAGAGAGAGAGAGAGAGAGAGAAAATTTGTCGTCTGTTAGACTTTCTAGTTTTATCAGCACAGAGACAGAGAAATTCCCTGCTGGTCCTTTATGCTCTCTCTCTCTCTCTCTCTCTCTCTCTCTCTCTCTCTCTCTCTCTCTCTCTCTCTCTCTCTCTGTCTGACACCGTTTCAGAAGTGGCACACCTACAGCATGTTAGTCTGCTCTGTTCTCTCCTCCTCTCCTTTCTCCTTCCCTTGTCTCCTCCCCTCCTCCCTTCTCCTCCCCTCATCCTTCCTTCCCTCTCCTTTCCTCTCCTAACCATTTGTCTCCTCTCCTATTTTCCCTTCTCCTCTCCTCCTTTCTACTCTCCTTTCCTCCCCTCTTTTCCTCTCCTCTTTCCTCCTCTCTCCTTCCACCCTTCCTCTTCGCTCCTCTCCTCCCCTCTCTCCTTTCCTCCCTCCCTTGTCTCCTCCCCTCTCCTCTCCTCCACTCTCCTCTTCTCCCCTCTCATCTCCTCTCCTCCTGTCCTTCTCTCCTCTCCTCCCTCCCTTGTCTCCTCTCCTCTCCTCCCCTCCTCTCTCCTCTCCTCCCCTCTCCTCTTCTCCCCTCTCATCTCCTCTCCTCCTCCTCCTGTCCTCTCCTCCTGTCCTTCTCTCCTCTCCTCCCTCCCTTGTCTCCTCTCCTCCCCTCCTCTCTCCTCCCCTCCCCTCTCCTCTTCTCCCCTCATCTCCTCTCCTCCTCCTCCTCTCCTCTCCTCCTGTCCTCTCCTCCCTCCCTTGTCTCTTCTCCTCCCCTCTCCTCTCCTCCTGTCCTTCTCTCCTCTCCTCCCTCCCTTGTCTATTCTCTTCTCCTCTCCTCCTCTCCTCTCCTCCCCTCTCTTCCTCCTCCTCTCCTCTCCTCCTGTCCTTCTCTCCTCTCCTCCCTCCCTTGTCTCCTCTCCACTCCTCCCTCCCTTGTCTATTCTCTTCTCCTCTCCTCTCCTCTCCTCCCCTCTCTTCCTCCTCCTCTCCTCTCCTCCTGTCCTTCTCTCCTCTCCTCCCTCCCTTGTCTCCTCTCCTCTCCTCTCCTCCCCTCTCCTCTTGTCCTTCTCTCCTCTCCTCCCTCCCTTGCCTCCTCTCCTCTCCTCCCCTCTCTTCCTCTTCCTCTCCTCCTGTCCTTCTCTCCTCTCCTCCCTCCCTTGTCTCCTCTCCACTCCTCCCTCCCTTGTCTATTCTCTTCTCCTCTCCTCCTCTCCTCCTCTCTCTTCCTCCTCCTCTCCTCTCCTTCTCTCCTCTCCTCCCTCCCTTGTCTCTTCTCTTCTCCTCTCCTCCTTCCCTCTCCTCCTCCTCCTCTCCTCTCCTCCTGTCCTTCTCTCCTCTCCTCCCTCCCGTGTTTCCTCTCCTCTCCTCCCTCCCTTGTCTCCTCTCCTCCCCTCTTCCTCCTCCTCTCCTCTCCTCCTGTCCTTCTCTCCTCTCCTCCTGTCCTTCTCTCCTCTCCTCCCTCCCTTGTCTCCTCTCCTCTCCTCCCCTCTCCTCCTCCTCCTCCTCCTCTCCTGGTTTGTCTCTGACTCTGTGTGTGTTTGTGTGTTTCCTGACAGGCCTGCAGCAGGACGGCCATACATGGACATGGAGTAGGACCGCCTGACGCCTCCTCGCTCTCCAGCACAAGCCCGGTGTCTCTCCACCAACGCCACAGCCAGGAGAGAGAGACACAGCAAAAACAGAGAGACGGATAAAGGAAAATTAGAGAGAGCGCAAAATAGCAAGCAAAAGCAAAAGGAGAGGGAGAGAGAGAGAGAGAGAGAGCGGCCTGAGAGCCGCACATCCATAATCTACAGCAGAGAAACACTTAGAGAGAGAGAGGGAGAGAGAGAGGAAGAGAGAAAAGCAACAGAGGCGATTCTGTCTATCTTGCAACTTCAGGGACCATCATCACAATTTAATAAGAATTTGAAAAGCTGCGGCGCTGCAACAAATCTGTCTTCAGAGGGAGAGAGGGAGGGCGAGCGAGCTAGAGACAGAGAGAGAGAGAGAGAGAGAGAGCAGCGAAGGCCAGATAGACTTGTTTAACACTTTCCTTCTCAGATTTTTTAATTTTTTTATCTTTGATTGAAGTGTTGTGAACCCCAAAGCCATAAAGCTGCAGCCATCCATCTGTCACTGTGAGAGCAATATCAGATAAACAGTTTATTATTGTGACTGTCAGATAGACCCTGCTGCTGTCGGGCCGCCCGGCGCTCCGCAGCAACATGCTTCACGCTGCGAGGACTCTGTAGAAGTAGCTTCGCATCATTCAGGACTGATGACTGAAAACTGAAAGTGCTTCGTCTCGTCGGAAACATATTCTCCTCCTCTTGCTGCCTGTAGACGGAAAAAGGAATATTCCTGCCCGCTGTTAAGAGTTTGTTGGTCTGCAGACGTTTCGATCCCCCCCGCCCTCACCCCCCTCACCCCCCCCGCTCCTGAGCGTCCCGGAGGAGAGGGAGTTGGACGCCGCCGGCCCGACAGGAAGTCTGCAGATCAGATGCATCGCTTTCCCACGGCTTTCCGGCGTTTTCCATGGCCTGACATCTAGCTGCCGTCAGACCTCCCGCCCCCCCCCGCCCTCTCCTCCCCCTCGCCTCCCCCTCCTCCCTCTCCAAGATGTCCGACCCCCTGCTCTCTCGCTGCCCCGACCGGGCGAGGAAGTCAGGGCGGGGAAAGTGAGCAGGTGAGCGCTAACCGCCTGCTGGGACGACCTGGACCATCAGGAGACGAGTGACCCGGCGGCGCTCTGCCCTGCTCTGAAAAGCCCTTGAGCAAGGCACCAACCCCACGTTTCATCCGCCCCGCCCTCCTCCAGGAATCAAACCTCCCTCTCTAAAGGTTGGAACTGCTGATCCAAGATGGCGGCTGGCGTTGCAACATGGCTGCCGTTCGCACGTGCGGCGGCGGTGGGCTGGCTGCCGTTAGCCAAGAAGACGATGCCCAAACCTCCGGTTGACAAATCCTCCAGATCTGACGAGATCCTGTTCGTTAACGTCAGCGGCCTCAGGTTCCAGGTGGGTCCTGCTGCAGCTGGTTGTTATGTCAGAGATAACGCACAGCGAGCCGCTCAGTGTCGCAAAATCAACGCCAACAGGATGAATCAAGAAGCGGAGCGTCTTATTACACAGCTACTTACCAAACACATTAATCATTTGACACAAAATATTGATTTTTTTATTTTGTAAGCTAAAGTAATTTTCTAGCTTCCGCCAAAAGAAACTAGTCCAGCAGGATTGGAGTACGTATTTTTGCCACAAAGTGGCACTAGCTAATTTGATCAGAAATCAACAAAATCTCCCAGACTTCTTGACTGCGGAGTGATACGATCAGATGTGAAATAGCGATCTGTTGTTGAGGTGTTGTGGGTCTAATTGAACCAAATCTATCTGATGGGAGGAGCAGTAGATACAGACCGGCTCTCACCTCACGTTCCTCTAACGTTCAAGTGAAGTTTCAAGAGCTTTCAGGTGATTTTAACCACTATCTGGCGGCCATCTTGGAGGTCCTCAGCTCTGTGAACAGCTGACTGTGTTTCTGTCGTCTCAACAGAATTGAACAGACGGTTAATTTCTGTCTGTTTCTGACTGAACTGATCATTTCATCACTGATCCATCTGATTGATTTAGTGTTTAGATAATGTCAGCTTGTTAGCTAGCTAACCATAGTATCTGGTCAGCTAACATCACTGTCTTGTTGTTAACACATCTGATTAGCACACTAGCTAACGTATCTAGTAGCGGCTAGCGTTAGCATGTTCACATTAACATCAGTGTGTTTGCCGGCTAGTTAGCTAGCTAACAGTTTGTTCAGGTTAACTGAGCTGACTCTTCTCAAGCTACAACTCAGAGTGTTTTGGAGTAGAGACTAGGGCTAAAGACAAGACAGTTTACTGTGTCACAGTAACCAAATCCACCTTATCACACTATTCACTTTTACTGAGAACGTTACTGTAGGGTGACCACATTTTCAAACCCCCAAACCGGGACCCTTAAGTGTACCGCACATTCATGCACGCGCATATGTAGCTATGCGCTTAAGCACGGACCATAGGCGTTTTCATCAGGATGGGGGACAGTTATTTCAGCGCTTAGCACACCTAGTGACTGCACCTTTCAACACCATGGACAGAGCCTCAGCAAACGAAAAATGATGTTTTGTCTCCAAAAATCCACCAAAACATTCAGACGTGTGGTGCATTGTTTATGTTTTTTGACTGGGTTAGGTAATAATGAGGGGGACAGAACATGATAAACGTCTATGTAAGCGCTGAAAACAAGTATAATACTATTATTATTATTTTAATTGTGGTGAAACCGGGACCATTTGGTAGTGAATGTTGAAAACCGGGACATTTTAGTGTTTTACAGATATTTGTCGGGACTTGGGACACCCATCTTGAAACCGGGACAATCCCGGACAAACCGGGACGTCTGGTCACTGTACGTTACTGAATGGATCTACAGCCACACCACAACAAGCTGCATCAGCTGCTCTCTGTTTCTAGCTGCTTGCTACAGATTTATGTGGTGTTCATTTGCTCCTCGTAAGCTTCTACTTCCGAGATCGGAAGTTGTAAATACGTCTAATAATGCAGGCAAGTGGCACAGAGCTACTTTGTGCTGCGATGGCAGAATGAAGAGGAGAACATCCATGTTGGGCATGTAACTGATGTTTTATTTCCGAGAAAATTTTTATTTAGGTCCCATATGGTGTAAAACAGGATTCCCCTCTCCTCTGTGATGATAAAGGAGTTGGATGTGTATCTAAACATGGTGAAAGTATCAAAACTAAATCCACACAATCCATATTAGAAAAGCGAGCCTCTAAACGAGCCGTTTGGACTTCCGTAACTTTGCGGCGTCACAAAGGTTCGCTCATTATCATTTCTGTAAGAAATAATAGACTAACAAAGTGTTTTTTTCAAAGCGGTCGAGCGGTCGTCATCGTTTATTACCGGAGAGTTTTCCCTACCTGTAGCCGCCGGGCCGCGGCGTCTCACGTTTCACTCTCGAAACGGTTAGCCAATCGGAACGGAGGGTCGTTAATATTAATGAGCCTTAAAGACACGGAGACAGAAACGGCCTGTTCTTGGTAAGGCTCAGAGAGATGCTGGAAAATGAACGTGGAGAAATGGATTGAAAGTGTTTTTGGTTCATGACACCACACACACAGCTTTGAATGGACCTCAAGACACAAAATAAAACTCTGGACAGTGAGAATATGGACCTTTAAGTACAAGTTAAACAAAGAGTGAAAGTAGACACATAGCCTACTAGTTATTTATATGGGATGACAAAATAACATCTAGCAATAAAATACATTGTTTCCATCAGTTATTGACATGCTTACTTTCGCTCTGCCTCCTAAATGTCACTTCTTGGCAACTCGTACAGAAACTTCCAGCTTCCCCAGTCGTATTTACCGCTGTGTTGGTTAGTTCCTCACAATTACGGCAGGCAGGATTAGACATTTTTCCTGCAAATTCTCCAATGGGCCTCCATGATTGTGCTAGCCATGGTTGCTAGGAGATTTGTGACGCAACTGCAAAGTCTCTATTGACTTTACAATAATTCACACGGCGGCCATTTTGAACACTCAGGGTGGGAAACTGGAAGAGCAAGTTCAGCCAGCTCTGTCCTACCAATATGCATCGTAAAAACATTTAGGGTTAGGGTTAGATTTGCCAGATTTGCCACTGAAAAACATATTATAAACAAATGGATCTCAAGAGGGATATAGATTCACATTTTAATACATTTGGCCTATTATTGCAAGCTACCAGAGTCTAGCCTTAACTAGAAAGTTAGCTAACTTCCCTGCTAAATCCAAGCAGGTGTTGTGGTTGTTGTTTCTGAGATTGCTAGCTCATTTGGTAACTGTTCGGTCTGTCTGAAGTCGTCACTTACGTGTTGGAGTAAAGCTATCTTTTTCTAGCCGACCAATCTTACGGGTAGAGTTTCCCATCCGGAGTGTTCAAAATGGCCGTCGTGTGAATAAGGTCAATTGGTGCTCAGCCTGGTTTAATAGTACCATGGACAGTTAGATCAGATCCTCAAATGTGAAAAATCATTTTCTAATTCCATTCTATTCTATTCTCCAGACATGGAAAAACACTCTAGACCGTTACCCAGACACCCTGCTGGGCTCTTCAGAGAAGGAGTTTTTCTACAACGAGGACACGCAGGAATACTTCTTCGACCGAGACCCCGAGATGTTCCGGCACATCCTGAACTTCTACCGCACCGGGAAGCTGCACTACCCGCGGCACGAGTGCATCCAGGCCTTCGACGAGGAGCTGGCCTTCTACGGCATCGTACCGGAGATCATCGGAGACTGCTGCATGGAGGTAGAGATTCAGTTTTATCTGTGATAGTCCACTGATTCACCAAAGAGAAGTTCTTCTGGCTCCCCGGTGGCTTGTACCATTAAGGCTCAATCCTAATCGCAGCGGTGCGGGTTTGAATCTGGCCTTTTGCTGCATGTCATCGCCTCTCTCTGCCTTGTCTTTCCTGTCTCTCTCACTACTGTGACTGTCTAGTAAGGCAGGAATGCCTAAAGAATAATCTAGAAAAGAAGAGAGGATCTCTTTTCTCTTGCCCCCTTCCTCCTCCACAGGGAGGTTAGAGGTCAGAGGTCAGGGTCTGGAGCTGCTCAGGATTCAATGTCTTGCTCACTTCAGCAGACGACTGCACCACTGTAAAAAAGAGATTTGATCGAGGGTCACAAAATGCGAACAGCCCAGAAATTACCGTTAGCCAGTTAGCATTTTGTGCTGCTAGATCAAATCTGGTTGGTTTGTTTCAAAGATTAAAACTTTATTTATAGCAAGATTTTCTAAAATGTTTATGGAGAAAATTAATGGGAAATCTGGAGCTCAGGTCATTTAAAAAAAGGGGGGTAGGTACATTTCAGCTCTATTGGTGCGTTTCATTGGAAGTCGGAGGTCGATAGTTCCGAGTTGGAATTACCGACTTCCGATCTAAATGCGTATCAGTGCGTCTGCTCCGGAAAACATGGACGCAACAGCCTTTGCCCGTTAACGTTAACGTTAGCTATTGATGCTCTAGTAATACTAGCAAAGACTTCTATCTACTAACAAAGTCAACTGAATGACGTTACATATGGAAACTACAAAGTTGTTACATGTTTTCCTAACACAAAAACTACATATCAAGTAAAATCAAGTTTTATTAAGTACAGATTGATGCTGTGACGTCAGCTGTGTTTATGTCGGAGAACTCGGGCAGAATGAATCTTGCCCGAATTTCCGACTTGAACGACCGCTCTGTTGCACTTTTCTGTGTTGGAAGTCGTTTTTTCTCCGAGTGCAGTGGAATGCAGCATATTATCTGGGTGCTGTGACCTTTGACCTCCTTAGTCTTGGTTGCTTGTAGCGTTGGTGATTTAGGAATTGAAGCCTATTCAATCTCTGTGGAGAAGAGCATCAGCTACATGACTAACATGTAAAAATGTAAAGGGATCTGAGAGGGATTACTAACCAAACCGCATTATCAAACCCAAACCCAAACTCATTAAGACACCAGTGCTAAGCCGGCTGAAACACAAAACAGCCCCAATGCAATTTGATTTAGCTTTTTGTTTTATTATTACTGTTTTTGGCAGGTTTTGTACCCCTGTTTTTATGACTGATTTGTCTTACGATTCTCATAAACAAGTAATTTCTCACTCTTCTTTTCCCTCCTCACCCACTGAACCACAAATCACCCCTAAAGCACTTTTGGGGGTGATTAACTTTTTATATTAGTATTGTCTTTCGAGGCAAATCCTGTATCCTTGTTTTTCTAACTGATTTGTCTCATGACTCTCCTAAGTAATTGCTCTATGTTTCGCCTCCATCCTGCTCTTTCCCCTTCGATTTGGGGGAGACTTGATAATTTCACAGTCATGTATTATAATTTTTGGATTTCTTTCTTCACTCGCTCAGTGCTTCCCCTACGATTTCCCATTAGGAGGAGTTTGAATCGTTTTTACTTTATTTCCCTCGTTATTTTATGGAACTTATTGTTGTTCTACTGTTTTATGAATCTGTTATGCAGCCAAGTTTTGTCTTAGCTTTTGTCTTAGCCTCTTGGGTTTGTTATAATCTCTTCTGCACAAATTAGTCATTTGCATTTCTTTCTTCTGTGTTTTTTATCACCATATTTTATAGCTGTTTTTATCACTTTGCGTCAATGCTTTACCACTCCGCAAATAAATTAAACGAATCAGTGTTTTCTTTCAATGGTAACTTGTCTTCAAACGCATAGAGTAAATGAGCGATCTTGTATTTTTCTCTCTCCATCCCTCCGTCTCTCCTTGAAGGAATACCGCGACAGGAAAAAGGAGAACCAGGAGCGCTTGGCGGAGGACACGGAGGCCAGCGAGGCGACGGACGCGCCCCTCCCTCCGGACAGCACCTCCAGGGAGCGTCTGTGGCGAGCCTTCGAGAACCCGCACACCTCCACCATGGCGCTGGTCTTCTACTACGTCACGGGCTTCTTCATCGCCGTCTCCGTCATCGCCAACGTGGTGGAGACCGTCCCCTGCCGGCCGCCCAAGGGCAGCGTCAAAGACCTTCCCTGCGGGGAGAAATACTCACTGGCCTTCTTCTGCATGGACACGGCCTGCGTGCTCATCTTCACCTTCGAGTACCTGATGCGCCTGTTCGCCGCGCCCAGCCGCTGCAAGTTCATGCGCTCGGTGATGTCGGTGATCGACGTGGTGGCCATCATGCCCTACTACATCGGCCTGGTGATGCCCGAGAACGAGGACGTGAGCGGGGCGTTCGTCACCCTCCGAGTTTTCCGGGTCTTCCGGATCTTCAAGTTCTCGCGTCACTCGCAGGGTTTGAGGATTTTGGGGTACACGCTGAAGAGCTGCGCCTCCGAGCTGGGCTTCCTGCTCTTCTCCCTCACCATGGCCATCATCATCTTCGCCACCGTCATGTTCTACGCCGAGAAGGGCACCAAGGGCTCCAGCTTCACCTCCATCCCGGCCTCCTTCTGGTACACCATCGTCACCATGACAACGCTAGGGTGAGTTGACATTTAACATATATTTATGTTGCGTGTTCGCTGCTGTTGGGATCATCACCATGGAAACGCCAGGGTGAATCAGTCAGAGTTTTTGCTGTATTTTCTGTTGATAATTGTGTAGTTGACACGATCGTCACCGTGAGGGTGAGTCAGCATATTTTTACTTTGCGTGTTCGTTGATGGCAAGTGTGAAGTTACGATTGTCACCATGACAACACAAGGGTGAGTTGGCATTTGAACTTGTTGCTTTGTGTGTCGCTGTTGAGCGTGGTGTTGTCACTATCATCACCATGACAACACTAGGTTGAATGAGTCGGAATTTTACCTTTATTTTTACATTGCTGTATTTCCTGTTGATGAGCTCCTGATACTATCGTCACCATGACAACTACAACTCTACGTCAGACTTTTAGTTTTAGTTTTTACTTTCACTTTGCTGTTGTTGACTGTTGTTGCGCTGATCACCTTTACAACACCAGATTATGTCGCTATTTGAACTTGTTACTTTGTGTGTCGCTGTTGATGAGTATATTGTTGCTATAATCTTCACCATGACATGTTGCTATGATTGTCACCATGACAACTTTTATTTTGTGTTGCTGTTGACGACTGTATTGTTGTTCCAACTGTCACCATGACAACGCCGGGGTGAGTGGAGTCACCATTTGAAATTTTTACTGTGTCTTTGCTGTGGATGTGTGTTGTTCATCACCCCGACAACTGACAACTGAGTGACGGTGTTACAGTTGTAACCATAACGATGCTACGGGTAGTGTGCTGGTCTTTGATGAGTGTTGTTGCTATGATTGTCACCATGACAACACTAGAGTGAGACTGCATTTGAACTTGTTACTTTATTAGTTGCCGTCATGTTGTGGTGTTGCTACAGTTATCACCGTGACAAACATGCTGATGAGCTGAGTCGGCATGTAACTTTTTGCTTTGTGTCTTCACTGGTGACAAGTGTGTTGTTGGCACCACTGACTGTCACCATGACAACGCTGGGGTGGACAGACATTTAATATAGTTTTTATTTTGCTGGTGATGAGTGTACTGCTATTAATATCATCACCATGGCAACACCATATGGTGAATTGACATTTAACATATTTTTTACTCTGCTAGTGATGAGTGTATTGCTGTTAATATCATCACCATGGCAACGCTTCAGCAGTTCAGCAGATTTTTTCCTGTGTGTTCCTATCAAGTGTGTTGCTGTTATCTTATGTTTTTGTTTGTGATGATGCTGCATTTATTTTTGGAGCTGTTAAAGCTTTTTATGTTTTCTCATCTACCAGTTTTTAATCATTTTATGTTTTCCTAGCTCTCTAACATCAATTTAACTCTGAGTATGAAGTCTGACTTTTCAGTGGAGAGTTTTAGTGTCCCGTGGTCTAAATATTGTTTCAGAGAATTTCATTGGTTTTTAAGGAGAGTTTAGTTTTAGTGTGAATCAGTTTAAAATATCATTAGTATTGGTTTCAGTGGGGAGTTTCAGTGTCTCATATTTTCCACTGCACCATGAAAAGGGTAAACTGTGATATACTTTCATTTGTCTTCTGTCTCTTCTACCGTTCTGCATATTTATAATGTCTAGAACTGCTTAGACCAGCTCCCTCACACAGCCAGTTACTGTAAGTGTGTGTGTGTGTGTGTGTCTGTGTGTGTGTGTGTGTGTATGGAAAAGTACAGTATGTGTGTATGTTCCTCCCACTCGTTGCTTCTCAAGTACGGTGGTGTATCTTCACCCTTCTGCTGCCCACACACTTACTGCTTACTGCTGCCATGTGGATAGGAGTGTGTGTGTGTGTGCGTGTGTGTGGGTGTGTGTGTGTGCGTGTCTGCGTGTGTGTGTGTGTGCGTGTGTGAGAGAGAGAGGGAGGGAGAATGGTCATGTCTTCACCCTGCAGCTCTTCAGTACAACAGAGCCATTATCTCCCGTTTAAAGACCCTTTAGCAACATCAGAGAGCGAGAGAGGGGAAAGAGAGAGAGAGAGAGAATGAGTCAGCCATAACTTCCCACCATGCTACACACACACACACACACACACACACACACACACACACACACACTCCTCCCTATACTACACAGGTGGTAAAGAGTTACACTGGCCAAACTCCTACCTGTCTGTGAATGGAGAGAGAGAGAGAGATAGAGAGACTCAGTGTGTGTGTGTGTGTGTGCGTGTGTGTGAGATAAGGTGAGTTCAATAGGTGTGAATGAGAGAGAGACTGTGAATGAGTCAAACAGCACAATACAGTACAGCACTGATCCTACAGCAGTGCAGCTGAATGAAGCCTGCAGATCTGACACCAGTTTGGAGGCTTTTATTTTGAAGGATCATTGACTCCTCCTCCTCCTCCTCGCCTACTCTTTCGTCTCCTCTCCTCTTTCGTCTCCTTCCTTTTCCTCCCTCTGTGCTTTCTCCTTCTCCTCTCAACTCTTTCTCTTCCCTCTTTTCCTCTCCTCATTTTATCTCATCCAATTTTCCTTTCTTCCTTTCTTCTCATCACATTCTCTCCTCCTTTCATCTGCTCTCCTCACCTCCCTTTTCCTCCCTCCTTTCTCCTTTCTCCCTATCTCAACTCTTTCTTTTGTCTTCTCCTCCTCACCTCTCCTCACTCCTTTCTCCTCTTGTTCTTTCATCTCCTTGCCTCCATTTTCCTCACTCATTCCTCTCCTCTCCTCTTCCTCCTCCTCTCCTCTCTTCCTCCTCCTCTCCTCTCCTCCTCCTCCTCCTCCTCTCCCTCCTCCTCCTCCCAGTCTTCAGGTCCATTAGAGTTATCAGCAGGGAGAGTCTGGCCTCTAAATGGATTCTCCAGACGGCAAAACACAGCCCAGGCTTTTACCTCCCTCCCCTCCTCCTCCTCCTCTCTCTCTTTCTCTCTCTCTCTCTCTCTCTCTCTCTCTCTCTCTCTCCTCCACTCTCTGCTGCTCTCGGTTACCCCCTGCTTCTCTATTTGTCCTAGCAAGGCGATGCAGGCAGTATATCTCCATTTCTATCTCCTATCTCTATTTCCGTTTGTCCTTCTCACCTCTCCTCTCTTTGCTGCTTTCGTTTGCTCACTTTGTTTTGCTGCTGCATCTCTTCTCTCCTCCTCTCTCCTCCTCCTCCTCCTCTCTCCTCCTCTTCCACCTCTTCTCTCCTCCTCCTCCTCCTCTCCTCCTCTCTCCTCCTCTCTCCTCCTCCTCCTCTCTCCTCCTCTTCCACCTCCTCTTCCTCCTCTCTCCTCCTCCTCCTCTCTCCTCCTCCTCTCCTCCTCTCTCCTCCACCTCCTCTCTCCTCCTCCTCCTCTCTCCTCCTCTTCCACCTCCTCTTCCTCCTCTCTCCTCCTGCTTTTGTGTAACACTGGAAAAATCTGGTTTGTAGAGAAAGTGAATCTAAAAAAATGGCATTTTGAATTCTGAGATTCACTCAAGTTTACTCTTCTCATGAAGTCCACTGATAAGGTGAATTCAGGTAGAAGCTGTCATCACTTATTGATTTCCCTTATTGATTTCCCTTATTGAATCTATACTGATCACAGAGGAGGAGATGTAGGTAAGAGAAGCAGACGAGTTGGAGAAACTGACTGACCTGTCTAACTCACTGACCTGTCTTACTCACTGACCTGTCTAACTCACTGACCTGTCTTACTCACTGACCTGTCTAACTCACTGACTTGTCTTACTCACTGACCTGTCTAACTCACTGACCTGTCTTACTCACTGACCTGTCTTACTCACTGACCTGTCTAACTCACTGACCTGTCTTACTCACTGACCTGTCTTACTCACTGACCTGTCTAACTCACTGACTTGTCTAACTCACTGACCTGTCTTACTCACTGACCTGTCTTACTCACTGACCTGTCTAACTCACTGACTTGTCTTACTCACTGACTTGTCTAACTCACTGACCTGTCTTACTCACTGACCTGTCTTACTCACTGACTTGTCTTACTCACTGACCTGTCTTACTCACTGACCTGTCTTACTGACCTGTCTTACTCACTGACCTGTCTTACTCACTGACCTGTCTTACTGACCTGTCTTACTCACTGACCTGTCTTACTGACCTGTCTTACTCACTGACCTGTCTAACTCACTGACCTGTCTTGACTGACCTGTCTTACTCACTGACCTGTCTAACTCACTGACTTGTCTAACTCACTGACCTGTCTTACTCACTGACCTGTCTAACTTACTGACCTGTCTTACTCACTGACCTGTCTAACTTACTGACCTGTCTAACTCACTGACCTGTCTTACTCACTGACCTGTCTAACTCACTGACCTGTCTTACTCACTGACCTGTCTAACTCACTGACCTGTCTCGACTGACCTGTCTTACTCACTGACCTGTCTAACTCACTGACCTGTCTAACTCACTGACCTGTCTTACTCACTGACCTGTCTTACTCACTGACTTGTCTAACTCACTGACCTGTCTAACTCACTGACCTGTCTAATTTACTGACCTGTCTAACTCACTGACCTGTCTAACTCACTGACCTGTCTCGACTGACCTGTCTTACTCACTGACTTGTCTAACTCACCGACCTGTCTTACTCACTGACCTGTCTTACTAACTGACCTGTCTAACTCACTTAACTGTCTAACTCACTTAACTGTCTAACTGACTGACCTGTCTAACAACCTGTCTTACTCACTGACCTGTCTAACAACCTGTCTAACTCACTGACCTGTCTTACTGACCTGTCTAACTCACTGACCTGTCTTACTGACCTGTATAACTCACTTAACTGTCTAACTGACTGACCTGTCTAACAACCTGTCTCACTCACTGACCTGTCTTACTCACTGACCTGTCTAACAACCTGTCTCACTCACTGACCTGTCTAACTTAGGTATTCTTATAATTTCAGCTGCTTACAGGAAGCCCACACAGTTTCTCCAGGAACTGCTTTTCTAGTTTTTCTCATGTAATTGATCAGTATTGTTTTATGTTAATTTATTCTTCATTCAAAGGCAGTAATGGATCCCAGACTTTTCCCACCGTTGAATAAGGAGGCGTTTCCCTACCCCGGGATCCAGTGGAGAGTTTCAGTGTCCCAGGACGGTCTAAATGTTTCAGAGGCTTTTCCACCCTGACAAGAAGAAAACTCTGGAGGAAACTCTGAATACTCAGGATTATTTTGGGCATGAAAATGGACAAATTTAAAGATATTGAATAACTGCAGACAATATGAGCTACTTCAGTCTAAAAATATCAGTATCGCTATCAGCCTTCAAAAACCCTTATCAGCTTAAACTCCTTTGCCTTCCTACTGGGTTTCCTCTCCTCCTTTCCTCTTCCTCTTCTCTCCCTTTCTCCATTTCACTTTTTCCTTATCTTGATTACCCCCCCATCATCATCACATATCCTCTCTTTCTCTTCTTTTCCTTCTCTTTATCCCTCTCTGCTCTTCATATCTTCCTTCCCCCTCTCACTGTTTCTCCTCTTCTTCCTCCTCTCTTCCTCTCACTCCTCCAGTTTCTTCTTCTCTTGCTCAAACCCTTCACCTCTCCCTCTCATCTTCTCTTCCATCCTCTTCCTCCTTTCCATCTCTCACTTCTCCACTTATTCTGCTTTTGCTTTTCTGCAGCCCAAACTGGTAATTTGTTTCTCTTTGTTCTGTTTTCTTTTTTTTTTTTATCATTGTATTTCATCATGTGGTTTTTATTGCTTCACTTCAATGTTTTACTGCTGTGCAAATAAACTAAAACTCTAATCATAAACCTATTGCAACCCCTCTAGAAGCAATATAAGAGGGGAAATAATCTGCTGGAGCTCATTCAGATTGCTTCTGCCAGGAAAACATGCAGACTGTTTGGCCGGACGTCTTTGGGGTTTAGATAATCTATGTTTTCCTTTAGGTGGTCAGAAAAACCTTTAAATGGACTAATTAATAGTTTACTATGCAGAGGAAACCTGACATCCATCTATTGAGAAGCTAAACGACGGATTTTCTCTCGACTGGCAGCTGGATAGTAGAGAATAAAAACTATATTTAAAGACATATATCAACTTCCATTTGGTGTCTGCTTTGACCCAAACATCCAAACATCAGATCGTTCCTACGTTTGTTCTGTAGAAACTAGCGGCGAACACAGAGACGACGGTCCGACCGAAACAAAGATAAAACAGAGAAAGCCTGGTGGAGCGTTGGGATGACTGGAGGTTTCCAGATCAGTTTCTTATTGAATTTATCCTGTAGAGTCTGTTTCTTCTGTTTTCTATCAAGCAGCTCCGTTATGAGCAAAGCTTCCTGTTCTTCTGCCTCGCCGCCATGTTGACGCTCAGAACAAACCAACACACACACATCTATCAGCAATAATTCTCTGATAGTCTGTTTTCTGATCGATCAGTATGGCTGCCGCCTTAGTGCCTTGCTCTTTCCATTGAGCTATACAAGACCCTATGTGAGGATTAATATTAGCAAACTATAGTCTTAGATTATGAGCTACAGTCAATAGTATTGGGAAAGTTAGCCACGTTGGTCTTTTTACAACCTAGGTATTGAGACAGAGCTAAAGATGATGTTTTTAAGTATGCTATTAGGACAGAGAGCTAAAGTATTGGGACAGTTAGCTAAAGTTGTTCTTTTTTACCCTAAATGTTAGCTAAAGTTGTATCTTCAAAGTCTAAGTATTGGGACAGTTAGCTAAAGTTGTTCTTTTTTACCCTAAATGTTAGCTAAAGTTGTATTTTCAAAGTCTAAGTATTGGGACAGTTAGCTAAAGTTGGTCTTTTTTACCCTAAATGACAGTTAGTTTCAAAGTCTAAGTATTGGGACAGTTAGCTAAAGTTGGTCTTTTTTACCCTAAATGACAGTTAGTTTCAAAGTCTAAGTATTGGGACAGTTAGCTAAAGTTGGTCTTTTTCAAAGCCTTATCATTGGGACAGTTAGCCAAAGATGATCTTTTTAAAAGCCTAAATGTTGAGTCAATTAGCTAATTTGATGATTTTAATGCCTAAGTATTGGGACAGTTAGGTAAAGTTGGTCTTTTGGAAGCAGTGAAATAAAGTTCTTTTTTTACCCTACATACAGGGACAGTTAGCTAAAGTTAGCGTTAGCCTACGTTTTGGGACAGAGAAGTTGAACTTATTGCATTGAGACTGCAGGTTAAAGCGGCACTTTATTTATTGTCACTGTTTAACACGGTTTAACACTGATAATAAAAATACACAATCTGCTCTTTTTCCTCATCTGCATAATATTCATAAGAAATACATATCACACAAGAATGAGTCAGGAGCAAAAACAGAGACCAACTTTAGTTCCCTGCCTCTATACTTTGGCTATAGAGTGAGTTTTTGCTGTAGAGCACTTTACCATAGACATTATTTATAAGTAGGAGAGGGGAAGCAGCCATTTCCTCAGAGGAGCAGGATGTATAGTGCCGGAGAGAGGAGCAGCAGGCGGCCTTATAAAACAGCCTGGATGGAATTATAGACCATCTCAACACACAGCGCACACTGTTAATGTTTTAATAGGCAGAGGGAGGGCGAGAGAGGGAGGGCGAGAGAGGGAGAGACATACAGGGAGAGAGAGAGCGAGGGTAGAACAGGGGGAGAGATAGTGAGGGAGAAACAGAAATATACAGAGAGAGAGAGAGAGGGAGTGGTAGAGAGAGGAAGAAGATAAGATGGAGAGAGAGAGGGTTAGGAGGAGAGGAGGCGAAGGTGAAAGATCGAGAGATAAAGGGAAGGAGAGAGAGAGAGTCACAGCTAGAGATGAGGAGACTTCATGGTCTATCTCCTCCATTTCCTGTTGTAGAACCAGCCTGCCGACAGACTGGAACACAAAATGGCCGCCGTGCCGCTGTGCAGCTCTGACGGCGAAGCCCCACCGAGCGCCATCCGCCAAGCGGCCGGTCCCGCCTCCATTCATTTTCTATGAGAAGCGAGCGGTGCGCTGTGCAGTGCATGCTGGGATGGCTTGCGGTGCGAACCAAGCACGCCACGGGCCGAATGGGGGCGGGACAAAAAGCTGAAATCCGGTTAACTTCATGCGGTGTTCGCCATGCGAGAAGCGCTTCATGTGGCTAAAGAAGATGATATTGATCGCATCATGCTTCTAGAGGCTTTCAGCCACGTTCTGATCACCAGGAAGCAACGTTAGCTATCCAATCATGTCGTCTGCAGCCTCTGGTTTCAAAGCAAGAGAGAAACCTGTTAAACCTCCCTACCTGTTTCACACAAAAGGGGAAGAGAAAGCAAAGGAAACGGACGACCAATCAGAATTGAGCAAAGCAACTTTTTCAGTAGCCTGTTAGCAACATGCTAACACATCTAAGGCCCCGTGTCCACGAGAGACCTGTGAAAAAAGCGCCGGTGCTGTTTTTTCATTATTTCCTATGGAAAAGCGACGCTTACAGCGCCAAAGATCCAAAACAGGAACCTCACCTCTCGTTAGCGCTGAGCGCCGTGAGGCTGGACCTGTTCTCAAGTTGAAACTATTTCAACTTTGTCTGAAGCACCGCTCATCAATGTCACATCAGAGTTCTACCAACCAATGAGGATGAAGCGGGGGCGGGACCAAGAGCCGGCATCCTGCCGTTTTGTAGCTAACGTTAGCTAGGCTAACATTTATCATAGCAACAACACCCGGACACGTCGTCTCAGCTCCCCGCTCCAGCTCAGCTGATGCTGCCACAGCGCTCAGCACCAGCGCTACAAGCTGCAGCTGAACTGTTGGCTGACATCAGCAGCCAATCATGTCCCAACCTGATCATTTGTCCCACCCATCACTGCAGCACCATTGGTGCCACAGCTGTCAGTCATCTAGCTCAAATCAGCCACTGAACAGTAGCACGATAATGTGGCAACATCACATCGTTTATGGACAACTGCACAGTCCAGCCTTATGGGCAACATCACATCCTGAATAGGCAGCTTCTCAGCCTTAATGGGCAACTACACCTGTTTAAAGGGCGGGTTCAGCGATTTTAAAAGCCTTTCCTATTAAAGACTAATCAAGCCCCTCTTAGACTGAGCCAGAGGTTTTTACATCAGAGCGTTTCTGTGAGATCAGCAGCCACCTGCTATCTGTTAGCAATGCTAGCACAAGTCAGTGGGGTATGGAACCAGAACATATCACTTGAAAGCCATTCCATACACTTCCACAGCTCAAAGCACTTGAATCGGATTTTGAAAGCAATGGTTTCATACCCCATTGACTTTCAGTAGCATTGCTAACAAATGCTAACAGGAGGCAGGTGCTGATTTCTCAGAGACAAAAACTTTGATGTAAAAATGTTCTGAATGTGATGATCGTGATCATGGTTAGTGAGCAATAGGATCGGCCTCTAAAATCACTGAACCTTCCCTTTAATGAGCAACTTTTTCAGACAATCTAGTTGATGTGAGCTGGTAACTAGATGTTGCCTGGCATTACATCAGCCTTACTGCCAAGACGCCTTTAAGCAAGGCACCGAACTCCTGACTGCTGCTGGGCAGCTGGGCTAAAAGGAATGAGTAGCTCTGTGTGTGTGTGTGTGTGTGTGTGTGTGCGTGTGTGTGTGTGTGTGTGTGTAGGGAACAGGGGGAAGTTTAAAAAAAGACAAATTTCATTTACCTTGCATAAGATGAATTAATCTTCCTCTCTCTCTCTCTTTTTAATGTGGACAGCCTGGAAGCAAACCAGTATTTCTCCTTGACTCACCTCGAGAGAGAGAGAGAGAGAGAGAGAGAGAGAGAGAGAGGGAGAGAGAGAGAGAGAGATAAAGTAACAGAGGAGTAAGACAAGAAGAGAAAGAGGTAGAGAAAAAGTGAGAGAGGAAACCAGAGAGATAAAGTGTAGAAGCTGTAGCCTTGGGCAGAGCAGGTCATGTGATCAGAAGGTCGTGGTTCTGCTGATCTATGCGACTCTACATCTACACTCTCTCCTTGGCTGGACTGTAGTGAGAACCACACCGCAGATCCATAATCGTAGAAATCCACTGTCTTCCTCGGTCAGGAGGTTCCTGAGGGCCGCAGCGTGAAACCGATCAATAATCTTCGATCGATATTGCCTTGGCAGCGGTGCTGTAATGAGTCGCTGATCTATGCTGCTGTACGTCTATGCGGGGTCTTTGGCTGGAGTTTAACGGTGTGGAGCGGATCTATAACTCCAGATCTTTGCTGTCTGCTTGGCAGCAGAGCTGCTGTGGCACTGGAGCGTGAAGTGGGTCTGGCTATAACAAGTGGCATATCTATAATTCTGGGTCTATGATGTGTGTGTGTGTGTGCGTGCGTGTGTGTGTGTGTGTGTGTCAGGGGAAAATGTACCTTTACATCAGCATGTCTTAAAATGCGAGTAAATTGCTCTGAACAAGATTAAAAGTGATTCTCTCCCTTCCCTTCACTTCTCTGTTCATGATCATTTCAGAGTCTCAGGAATATTTGCTCCATCTATTCTCTGGGTGCTGTGACCTTTGACCTCCTCACTGTCGGTTGCTTGTAATGTTAATCTAGGAACTGAAGTTCATGTTACTGTTGACATCAGACTCAGACTCGAGTCAGTTTTAATTGCTTGAGTCTTGACTTGCTGCTTGAAGAGAAGACTTGAGACTGGACTTGACTTGGGTTCTGGTGACTTGGGACTTGACTCTGACTTGTACTTTGATGACTTGAAAAGGTTTCTAAAGTCTTGACTTGAGATCTTGTGTTTGTGTAAATGACTCAGATTGAAAGTGATGAGATTTGTTCCAGCGGACGACTGAATTTAAATTCTGTTTTCTGAATTTGTATGGAATGATTGAATTTATTGAAGTTGAAACTGATTATAGAAATCAAACTCATGATGCTCTTACCAAGTTTTTATCCTATTAAAACCATATTGCATTGAAAAGTCCTAGATATTTTGTTTTCTTTAAGGTATTAAATTGATACTGGACTCTTGATTTGTTCTGACTTGACTTGCTGTTCTACATTTAGACTTGAGACTTGACTTGAGACTTGCGCCTCAAGACTTGGGACTGACTTGGGACTCGAGCAGAGTTGATTTGGTCACACCTCTGGTTGACATCATTAGAAGAGAGTCAGCTCAATGACTAGAATGTAACTATAAGAGTAGACCTAACCTAACTTAACTTCCCCCCCAGGGCATGATGGGAGTTTGAGTCCGAACAGACCTTCTCTGCCGACTCCTCTTACATCACACTGTATGTTATGTAACAGGTCACATTAGTATAATATAATGTCATGTGGTTAAAAGCTGCATCCGGGCTTCTGTTAGGCCAGAACATGACATTTACCACAGCTAAGGTCATTATATAATATGCTAATTGTCATAGTATGGTAATTATGATAGTGTGGTAATATGGTAATACACACTGCAAGAAATATCCATCACATAAGGTATTGAGTCTGACAGGAAACATCCACCCTAAAACAGCTGTTGGTGATGTTCTTTTCATCTCTGTCTCCATTCAGTAGTTTGCTGTGTTTTTCTTCTTGGTGGATAACCGGCCAATCGTAGACGAGGTGACGTCACCTCCAGATGTTTCCAGCAGCTACAGTGGAGTTTGATATGAGAAAATGTTTCAGGATGTAAAACATCAGCGGTAAACGTCAGGTTTTGGTGTCAGTCCCTCAGAATCAAAGAGCGAGGGCTTCTTTCTAGAGCCGCCATTTTGCACCGAGAGACGTTCAACAATCATACAGGGAGAGATCCATCGTAGAAGAGGAGAGAGACCAGTTTCTCCACCACAGGAGCAGGAGAGAGACCAGCATGCACTGCAGCAGAGAGACAGGTTGGGGTCTGAGGAAGGAGGATGACTGAAACAGCTGCTCTCTTGCTTTTCCCATCGGTGTCATTATCACTCTCCTCACCTACATGTAAAATCCCACAGCTGAAATGCTCAGGCACGTTCAGGCACACTCTCTGGGGGTTTCCAAAAGGCATTCTGGGAAATGTAGGAAATAAGTGTAAATTAAGTAAGGGCCGACTCTCACTTTCTCTTGACTGGAAAAACTCGCTCTTTTGCCGTTACTATTGCTATCACTCTCTCCACCTACATGTATAACATGGAACGAGTTCAGACACGTTCTCTACGGGTCGTTGAAAGGCATTCTGGGAAATGTAGGAAATCACTAACTGCAGTAGAAGTAGACGAGGCAGGGTGAGAGAAAGTGGGTTCACCAAAACAGCAAATTTCAATACTTCATCATTCATTTCAACACCAGTGAAGAAACCTGCTATTCAAAGTAGTAAATTCCACTTCTTTCTAACTCAACTTACTTCAAGACAGAGTCACAAAATTCTGCTAGATAAATACAGTATACTATTATATCATATTAACATAAATTACTTCTTCTGTTGGACATTTTTTTGCAGCGCCTGCTCCTCAGAAGCTTCTAGCTGCAAGTCAGTGACCTTTTTAGCCGCCATGCTAACATTCAGTCTGCTGTCTGTATGAAGAGCAGTCTGCTAGCCAAACACAGATTAGCAGTTTCCTCTGCTGCTTCAGATGAACAACTGATTCAGAACAACAAATACAGAGAGAAATAGAAAATATTTTAATCTTTATTCATCCAGGGGAAAACTGACTGAGCTCCATATTCTTTTCCAGCTTCACATTCATACAGTTTCAACCACAGAACTTGAATGGACAGAACAGTCCTTCCATTGATTACCATGGTAATTTGGCTAGTACAGCATAAAATGGTGATGATGGAATTATAAGTGTTAGTTGCTATGGCGACAACACAGTCTGGACATTAAGGTGTAAAGTCTGTCACACTGTGAGAACTGAGCAGATGAGTCTGTTAGCAAACTGTCAGAACTGAACTGGAAGCTAACGTTAGCGACGAGGCTAACGTAGCTTCATCACAGACTGTACTTCTCTCTCTAGCTCTTCTAGTCAACATTAGCATGTTAGCAATCCATGGCAGCAAGGAGACAGAGAAGCTGCTTTGGTTCTTGCTGTAAAACCTCTCAGCTCAGTGACTTGCTGCGAGTCTCTTTATACAGAAGCTAGTCCAACGGGTCACAGCAAGATGGCCGCCGCTCCGACCGTCCAGGAACGTTTATTTGACTGGGAATGACTGTTCTATCTGTTCCAGTTCTGTGAGTTCAACACATTCACACTGGGAGCCGACCAGCACAACCAGTCTGATACTGGTGACCACATTCACACCAACATCTGTCTTCCTGCCAGAAGCTCATTAGAGTTCAGTAAAGCAGCGTCATGTCGGTGTGAGATCAGGACGCGTCTTTAAATTTGTAAACAACTAGTTTGTTTAGCAGTATGGTTATTGATTGATTGATTTGTTGATTTATTTCAATCATGTAGCCTACTGTTACACAAACAAACAAATATACAACCAAATTTGCATGAAAAATGAAATAGGCCTATACAAGTTTGTTATTTTTATACTCGTAATAATAATAATAATAATAAGAAAAATAAGAATAGTAATAGTTATATTATACTTTCAGACAGTTTGATGACTTTACCTTTTTTTTCACTTGAAAGTCTGCTCCAGTGTGTCTGCTGCCTCATGTTGAACCTTCCCTCTGTGGCGCTAATCAGCTAAGCTAATCCTCCCATTGAGTTGAACGGGTGAAGAGAAGAACAACATGACATTGATGTGTTCTGAAGCCAAATGTAGCCAGAGGACACACACACACACACCCTACACACTCCCTGCATTGTCTCTCAGGAAGCACACACTCCATCTGCTTGGCATTATATAAAATACACACACACACACACACACACACACACACACACACACACACACACACTGCCCTTCAACAAGCACTGCCAGGAATTTATTACAAAATGTAATTAAGGATTTGATTCTTTACATTTTCCCCTGACACACACACACAAGAACACACACACACACACACACACACACACACAGAACACATACTGTCCTTCAACATGCCAAGAATGTGATTTATCATGTACAATGCAATTAGGATTTTCTTGTTTCTTCACAAATTCCCCTGACACACACTAATACACATACACACATGCTAACACACACACACACACACACACTCTCATACACACACACACACACACGCACACACACAAAGACTAGATGCAGAATGGGGTTTTCTAAAAAGCTGTAGTACTAATACTGGATAGATGGGGGCGGTTGTTACCATGGTTACCACTGTAGTACTGATACAGCATGGAGGCAGGATGCTGGACTGTGTATCATGGCAACCACTAATACAGGATGGGTGGGGCCGTTACCATGGTTACCGTGGTTACAGGTGTGTTAGGGTGGTCAGGTGATGATTTAATCAGATTAAAGAATAATTTCATGTGTCATGACAGATGGTGACGTTCAGACAGATGGTCCGTCACACACACGCACACACACACACACACACACACACACACACACACACACACAGAAACACATGGAGACCATCAGAGGATTTCCACCTCGGGCGACTTTCCCTGAGGCCTTATATCCCCAGAGAGAGAGAGAGAGAGAGAGAGAGAGAGAGAGAGAGAGAGTCAGAGAGAGAGAGAGGACTAAACAGAAAAAGAGAAAGCCCAGATTAACTCACCTGACGAACAGAGAGAGAGGCGATATAACAGGAGCTCTATTCTATTCTATTCTATTCTATTCTATTCTATTTTGTTCTGTTCTGTTCTGTTCTGTTCTGTACAGATTAAGTCCTGGTGTTTTCAGGCTGGTCGGTCTTGTCCAGTATCTTCCAGTATGTTTGACTGGTCATACTGCGAGTCTGTGTGTGTGTGTGTGTGTGTGTGTGTGCTCGCCCTTTGGTTTAACCTCCACAGAGACTGGTGTGTGTGTGTGTGTGTGTGTGTTCATTCCAAATCAAGCGCACATCAACTGCTTGAAATATTCCAAACCATATTGACTTTGATTTAAATACAGTGTACACAGAGGTGAATTGTGTTTGACATCAGTTTGAGTGCGTGTGCGTGTATGTGTGTGTGCGTGTGTGTGTGTGAGAGAGAGAGAGAGTGAGTGTGTGTGTGTGTGCCCTTGTGGATCAGTGTTGCCAGGTTCAGCAGTGCTCCAGGAGTCTGACCTGGTTAATTGGTGCTGACACTTTACAAGACAGTTAAACAGTGCAGGACTGACACAGTAGAGGAAGATGGAGTGTAACAGGAGCTCACACACTGTAACACACACTGTAACACACACTGCAGACAAATACACACACTGTAACACACACTGCAGACAAACACACACACTGTAACACACACTGCAGACAAATACACACACTGTAACACACACTGCAGACAAATACACACACTGTAACACACACTGCAGATAAACACACAGTGTAACACACACTGCAGACCAAACACACTGTAAGACAGCAGACTAAACATTCACACACCACAATATACATCAGAGACAAACAGCTGTTCAGGGTGGCAGAGTTCACAGAGCTGCTAACAGCGCTGGAATAGTTTGTCACAGTGTTGACAGCAGCAGCATTAACATAGTTAGTAACAGCATTACTAATAACAGCATTACCATAGTTAGTAACAGCATTACCATAGTTAGTAACAGTGTTACCATAGTTAGTAACAGCGTTACCATAGTTAGTAACAGCATTACTAATAACAGCATTACCATAGTTAGTAACAGCATTACCATAGTTAGTAACAGCATTACCATAGTTAGTAACAGCATTACTAATAACAGCATTACCATAGTTAGTAACAGCATTACCATAGTTAGTAACAGCATTACCATAGTTAGTAACAGCATTACTAATAACAGCATTACCATAGTTAGTAACAGCATTACCATAGTTAGTAACAGCATTACCATAGTTAGTAACAGCATTACCATAGTTAGTAACAGCGTTACCATAGTTAGTAACAGCATTACCATAGTTAGTAACAGCATTACTAATAACAGCATTACCATAGTTAGTAACAGCATTACTAATAACAGCATTACCATAGTTAGTAACAGCATTACCATAGTTAGTAACAGCATTACTAATAACAGCATTACCATAGTTAGTAACAGCATTACCATAGTTAGTAACAGCATTACCATAGTTAGTAACAGCATTACTAATAACAGCATTACCATAGTTAGTAACAGCATTACCATAGTTAGTAACAGCATTACTAATAACAGCATTACCATAGTTAGTAACAGCATTACCATAGTTAGTAACAGCGTTACCATAGTTAGTAACAGCGTTACCATAGTTAGTAACAGCATTACCATAGTTAGTAACAGCATTACCATAGTTAGTAACAGCATTACCATAGTTAGTAACAGCATTGTATTAACTGATAGCAGCATTGACATAGTTGGTAACAGCATTGACGGTTGATAGCAGTGTTGGTGTAGTTGGTAGTAGTGTTGGTGTAGTTGGTAGTAGTGTTGGTGTAGTTGGTGGTAGTGTTGGTGTAGTTGATGGTATTTGGTAGTAGTGTCGGTGTACTTGGTGGTACTTGGTAGTAGTGTCGGTGTACTTGGTGGTAGTTGGTAGTAGTGTCGGTGTACTTGGTGGTACTTGGTAGTAGTGTCGATGTACTTGGTGGTACTTGGTAGTAGTGTCGGTGTACTTGGTGGTACTTGGTAGTAGTGTCGGTGTACTTGGTGGTAGCTGGTAGTAGTGTCGGTGTACTTGGTGGTACTTGGTAGTAGTGTCGATGTACTTGGTGGTACTTGGTAGTAGTGTCGATGTACTTGGTGGTACTTGGTAGTAGTGTCGGTGTACTTGGTGGTACTTGGTAGTAGTGTCGGTGTACTTGGTGGTACTTGGTAGTAGTGTCGGTGTACTTGGTGGTACTTGGTAGTAGTGTCGATGTACTTGGTGGTACTTGGTAGTAGTGTCGATGTACTTGGTGGTACTTGGTAGTAGTGTCGGTGTACTTGGTGGTACTTGGAAGTAGTGTCGGTGTACTTGGTGGTAGCTGGTAGTAGTGTCGATGTACTTGGTGGTACTTGGTAGTAGTGTCGATGTACTTGGTGGTACTTGGTAGTAGTGTCGATGTACTTGATGGTATTTGGTAGTAGTGTCGGTGTACTTGGTGGTACTTGGTAGTAGTGTCGATGTACTTGGTGGTACTTGGTAGTAGTGTCGATGTACTTGATGGTATTTGGTAGTAGTGTCGGTGTACTTGGTGGTACTTGGTAGTAGTGTCGATGTACTTGGTGGTACTTGGTAGTAGTGTTACCATAGTCAAAGATGTTTAGGATCCAGGTTGATAATCTGATGCTACATGACAGATGAGGAGAACACAGCTAGATTAACAGATAGTCTGAATATTTTGTGTCCACGTGCAGATCGGTGCGTCTTTCCTTCCAGCAGTGTGTTACCTGCAGACTGAAGTGTTCGGTTCTCCTGTTCGGTTCTCCTGTTCGGTTCTCCTGTTCGGTTCTCCTTGTGTTCTAAAACAGTTCTTTTCTGGATACTGCTGTTACCCAGATTTCCCTCCTAGTGATAATAAAGGACTTGGACTTGGACTTGACAATAAATTAAACACAACTCAACTTGAGTGTTATTTAAATACAATGTATACAGAGATGATTTTGGTTTGTCATCTGAATGTGTGTGTGTGTGTGTGTGTGTGTGTGTGTGTGTGTGTGTGTGTGTGTATGACCTGAAAGTGTTGAGACTTCCATGTTTCCAGATTTGCAGGTTGTCCTGTTTCAGCTGCAGCAGGTTTGCTCCAACTGCTGCTGAACTGTGAGGACTGGCCTAAAACACACTGGAGCTGTGTGTGTGTGTGTGCGTGTGTGTGTGTGTGTGTGTGTGTGTGTGTGTGTGTGTGTGTGTGTATGTGCGCGCGGGGCACTTTATGTGTGGTGTGTGTCTATTTCTGCAACTCCGTGTCTTCATCTGTATTTTTGTGACTGTGTGTGTCTGAGGTGTGTGTGTGTGTGTGTGTGTCTGAGGTGTGTGTGTGTGTGTGTGTGTGTGTGTGTGTGTCCTACTTTGCCAGATGATTGGTCGGTCTGCAGGGAACATCTATCTGTCCACACCTAGCCTCCTTCTCTCCTCCATGCCTCCTTCCTTCTCTCCTCCTTCCCTCCTTCCTTCTCTCCTCCTTCCCTCCTTCTCCTACTCCTCTCCTCTCAACTTCCTCCTCTCTGTCTCCTCCTTCCCTCCCTCCTTCTCTTCCTCCTCCCTTCTTCTCTGCCTTTTTGTCTTTTTCTCCTCAGACTTTATTGTCAAAGGATATCTTTTACATGTATGATGCATTTCAATCAAATACATATTTCTACAACACAAAAAGCATAAACATAGTAAAATAATATATTATATTATAAAATAATATTCATACCACTCTGTTCATACTGTTGATACTGTTAATACTGTTCATACTGTATATACACCATACTGCATATACTATATATATTATATACATCTTGCATATTCATATATCTTGCATACTCATATCCACTGTTCATACTGTATATATCTTAACACATTCATACTACCCTTACAGCTTATTCTATTTATATATCATACATATGTACATTACATTGCACTGCACTTTTACTGCTTCTTTTGCACTTCTGGTTAGATGCTAAACTGCATTTCGTTGTCTTAGTACTTGTACTCTGTGCAATGACAATAAAGTTGAATCTAATCTAATCTAAATAAATATGCAAATTAAACAATTCTAACGAGCCTGTACTTAAAAAATATACTAAAAACATTCTCAGTCAGATAAGACTGAAAGATGTTGTGTACAAATCAAATACGACAGACTGGTTTCTACTTTCTCTTTTCTTCCTCCCCTGTTCTCTCCTTTCCCTCCTTCTTCTCCTCTCATCTCCTCTCATCTTCCTTTCCTCCTCTTCCTCCCTCCTCTCTTTTCATCAACACCTCCTTTCCCTCCCTCCTCCTTCTCTTCCCTCCTTCCCATCTCCTCCTTCCCTCCTTCTTCTCCTCCTACTCTCTTTCTGTCACCCTCCTTTCCTCCTCTTCCCTCCTCCTCTCCTTCCTCCCTCTCTCTCTCTCTCTCTCTTTCTCTTCGTCTTCCTCTTTCTCTCTAAGGAATGGTCAGACAGAGCACAGCTGCAGCAATTAGGGTCAAGAGAGAGAGACAGAGAGAGAGGGGGAGAGAGAGAGAGAGACAGAGAGAGAGAGAGAGAGACAGAGAGAGAGAGAGAGAGAGACAGAGAGAGAGAGACAGAAAGAGAGAGAGAGAGACAGAGAGAGAGAGAGAGAGACAGAGAGAGAGAGGGAGAGACAGAGAGAGAGAGACAGAAAGAGAGAGACAGAGAGAGAGAGAGGGAGAGACAGAGAGAGAGAGACAGAAAGAGAGAGACAGAGAGAGAGGGGGGAGAGAATGTGAGAGAGAGGGAGAGAGAGAGAGGCACAGATAAACAAAACAAAAGAGGAGGAGGGAGAGAC